>NC_066559.1:1864805-1909805 GCF_024679095.1 Eriocheir sinensis | reverse complement strand
TAATATGCTAGTTTTTTTTTTACTAAAGTTCACACACAATACTGAAAACATCAACCATCTCGCTACACGGCCGGTAAAAAGAAAAAAAAAAGTATACAAAGACGGTTCAAGGACCTTCTCTCCCTCCTCCCCTCTTGTCACTCTCCAGGATTTCTTTTCCCTTTCTTCCTCACAACACACACACAATTAACACGCCTACGTCTGCCATTCTCTCTCTCTCTCTCTCTCTCTCTCTCTCTCTCTCTCTCTCTCTCTCTCTCTCTCTCTCCACGGCCTAAACCTCCCCCCCCCAAAAAAAACAAAAAAACGAAAAATAAACAGCAGACATTATTATTCTGGGCTCGCAAACTTGTTAATAGAAAACACTCAAAAGAAAATAGTATGAATAAATTGAGGGGTTAATTCTCTCTCTCTCTCTCTCTCTCTCTCTCTCTCTCTCTCTCTCTCTCTCTCTCTCTCTCTCTCTCTCTCTCTCTCTCTCTCTCTCTCTCTCTCTCAATATCGCACCACCACACACACACACACACACACACACGGCCCGGTAGCTCAGTGGTTAGAGCGTCTGCCTAACAACCAGAAGGACCGGGGTTCGAGTCTCCAACCGGGTGAAGATAAGTTGGGTTTATCTTCCTTCACGTGTAGCCCCTGTTCACCTAGCAGTGAGTGGGTACGCGACGTAAGGCAAGGAGTTGTGACCTCGTTGTCGCGGTGTGTTGTGTGTGAGTGGTCTCAGCCCTACCCAAAGATCGGTCACTGAGAGAGAGAGAGAGAGACGTGTTTTTTCCTCTTATCTGCAGAACGTGTTTGCATTGGAATTCTCTGGTCAGGTTGACGTTGTTGTTATTTCCGAGTTGAGAAGTGGATGAGGAGGAGGAGGAGAAGGAGGAGGAGGAAAAGGAAGAGCAGGAGAAGGAGTTTGAGAAGGAGAAGAAGCAGGAATCGTGGAAACATGGAAAGGAGGAAGAGGAGGAGAAGGTCGAAGAGAAGGAGGTGGAGGAGAAGGAAGAAAAGGAGGAGGAGGAGCAGGAGAAGGTGGACTTTGAGAAGGAGGAGGAGCAGGGATCTTGGAAACATAGAAAGAAGGAGGAGGAGAAGGTCGAAGAGAAGGAAAAGGAGGAGGAGAAAGAAAAGGAGGAGGAACACAAAGAAACACAAAGGAAGAACAAACAACAGCAGACCTGCTGGTCCTTACGAGGCTGTTTGTGACAAGCTACACTAACTATCTAATCAAAGGTGGAAGATGAAGGACAGCAAAGGCGAAGGCTCCTCCCCACCCCCCATCCCTCCAGCCAAAGCTGGCAGGAAAGGAAAAAGAAACATGCAGCATGGAAAAACTGCATGGAAATTATGTAGGAAAGAGGAAAGATCTACCATTACTGCTACCACAAACCGGGCGATAAAAACGGACAAGGACACCAGTATTCGAAAGAACTTAACGTTATTATGACAATGAGTAATATCTTAGTTGCTGGTTGGATTCAAAATACTTGTCTAATCTATTCTTGAAGGCCGTAACTGTTGTACTATCAACATCACAGGGTAGAGAATTCCAAACATTAACAACTCGATTGAAGAAGAAGTGTTAGCTTCGTGCGACGAGAATCTTTTACCACTTATCTTCAAATTGTGATTTATTCTTGTTTTATTTGATCGATCAATTGTAAAATAATCTTCCGCATTAATATCACTGAATCCTTTAAACATTTTGAACACTTCTATTAGATCGCCTCGCATTCTTCGTTTTGATAGGCTGAATAAATTAACTTCTTTAAGCCTTTGTTCATATGATAAATTTCCCAACAATGGAATCATCTTTGTTACTCTTCGTTGAACCCGTTCCAACTTTTCTATGTCTTTTCTGTAATAGGGAGACCAAAACTGTACACAGTACTCTAGGCGGGGTCGAACCAACGAATTATACAGTTTTAATATTACTTTTTCCGATTTAATATTAGGAGGAGGAGGAGGAGGAGAAGAGGCGTATAAAACAAAAACGTAAAAATGAAAATGTGAAGGTAGAGTGAAAAGATGAAGTAGAGGCTTAAGATGATAAAGCTGAGAAAGGAAAAAACGAAGAAGAACAAGAACAAGAAAAATGAAGACGAAAGAGAAAGAGGAAGAGGAAGAGAAGAAGTCATGAACAACAATAGTAACAAAAAAGAACAGCAACAAAAAAAGAAAACCAACAGCAACAAAAGATAAGGTGAAGGAGAACGTGGAAGACATGACTGAGGAGCCCAAGAGCCGAGAGGGAAAGGAAAAAATTATGAGCAAAAAGTTGAAGAGGAGGAAGAAAAAGATGAGCAGGAAATTTTTGAAGAGAAAAAAGAAAAAATGGAGGAGCGGTCACCAGATAGCTATTACACTGGGTAAATTTTCCGTGGATCTTCAGTCAAACCACGATTTCCGCTAGCGTTGTTCTCATTTGTTCCTTGTTATTGCTGATGATGATGATGGTGAGTAATACCGTCTTCCTTTGGTGAAATCTACCGTAGCTTTGGAAGATCGTGGACACGTCAGAAAACCACGGAAATATGAGAACCAAGCCAGCGGAAACCGTGGTTTGACTGAAGATCCACGGAAAATTTGCCGAGTGTAATAGCCCCTTTAAGTGATTAGTGATTTCTTGGTGATTCAGTCTGTTCGTCAAGCAATTCAGTGGCCTTCAATACAAGCTGGAGGAGGAATAAAAAGACGAAGAGTTGGAGGAGGAGGAGGAGGAGGAATAAGAAGAGGAGGAAACATGGAAGCATGGAATGAGGAGGAGGAGGAAAAGTTGGGAAAGTTTCGTTTAGTCGGCGCAACATCTGTGGTCATATGCCGGAGAGGGACAGGAGGGGGAAGGAATTATAGGAGAAGGGAACAGATCCCAGGAGACGGGACACAACCCCCGATTAATACCTGGTACCCATTCACTGCTGGGTGGACAGGGGCGTAGGGTATCGGAAAAGCCGCCCATTTTTTTCTACTCCGCCCGGGAATCGAACCCGGGCTCTCTCGGTTGTGAGCCGAGTGTGCTAACCACTGCACCACGAAGCCCCCAAGGAGGAGGAGGAGGAGGAGGAAGAGGAAGAGAAAGAGAAAGAGAAAAAGGAGGAGGAGGAGGAGGCTAGTGGGCAGGAAGAAGAGCATAATCAGCCCCGCCTTGAGCAGCAACAGCAGCAGGAGCAGGAGTAGCGGTAAGCTGAAAACTTGACTAAAGGAAACTGGTTTATTCAGTGACCTACTTGCATAAAATGTTTTCTTATTACCATTTTAATTTCCACGGCTAGAGCCACAAAGTGCTGCTCCCGTAGACAGACACAGTGGGCCTAAAAAATGTTATTCCAATTGTGTTACGAATGCTTCATATTACTGACCATATAAATGTTTTAGATTGTAGAAATGAGGTAGACTGACTCAGAGCTCTCCATGAAGGAAAAAGAGATGAACGGTACTGAGAAAAGGGTCAGGGATATAAGTCTGATGTCGAAGTCATGTGCATAGCGGAGCAACAGGCGCTGGAATGTCATGCTTTTAATAGGTTCGTAGGAGGAGAAATCGTAGAAATAAATAAAAAAAATATATAATAATACCAAGGGAAGCTATGGAGTGCGGCGTTCGTTCGTGAGTGGTGACAGCTGGATGTGTGTGGCCGATGAGGCGGACAGCTTTTTGACGGTACTCGGTTTTTGTGACATGTGAATAAAGCCAAACGCACACGTGATATCGTTTTCTACTATTATGGAAGCAGCTCCAGGTCAAATATCGATAAAAACGAAAAAGCCCGCTATGCGCTGTCCCTGTGCAAGAATGTAGAGATGAGTGGATGATGGATAGGCGGTGGCTGAGTGGTAGCGTGCTGGGCCCACATTCACCGCGTGATGGACGACGCGAGTTCGAATCCCCACGCTACTACCTCGGATTTTTCAGTCACCGTCGAGTGGCTTTTAAAACTACCCACATGCTGTCCTGAAGACCACCCATCAATCCGGACTCTAGAGGAATCGTCATCAAATCAGAAGAGAGTTTTTGGGGGGCAGATGCAAAGAGATGATGGCGCTAACTATAAACACTTGCCTGCGCCATGACAGGCTGGGACAAACTACCATCCCAGGCTCCTCAAGCCTGCCGGCCGGCGCGCTAGAAAAAAAAAAAAAGGGTCACTACACCAAGACTCGCTCCACTCCTGTACTACAGTCAACATCCAGGGCGAAATGGGTGTAGTCAAACGTGAATGGCAAAAGGCGTAGAGTTTTTTTCTCTTATTCTTTTTGACAGAGACGAGAGGTAATGTATCCCAGTAATAAAGGACAGTTTTCAGGAGGGTGGAATACACGAGGGAAGGAGTTTCAAAGCACGCACGCACACACACATAAACACACACACACACACACACACACACACACACTGTCAGCCCATAAATCTGCCAATGTAAGAGTGTCAATATTTGCCTTCTCTTCTCTTCAGCCTTCCTCTCCTCCCTTCCTCTTTACTCCCTCGGCGTCTCCCTCTCTCCCTCCCTCCCTCCTTCCCTCCCTCCTCTCCATCTCTCTCGCGATACCTGTTCTGCAACCGTATCCCCAGTTTCATCCCCTTACCTTACCTCTCCTTCCCTCCTCCCTCCTTCTCCCTCCCTCCTACCTCCTCTCTCTCCTCTTCCCCCTTGAATAAACATCCTCAGTCGTTCCTCCTTCCGCAGTCCGTTTTCTTTGATAAGAGATAAACAAGGCTCAGACGACGGAGGGAGGAGAGGGGGGAGGGACGGAAGGAGACGGAAAGGAAAAGAGAGGAGACTGAGAAAGGGAAAAAGATAAAAAAAAGGAAAGGAAAAGAAATAGAAGAGATGGAAGAGGTGAAAGAGGCGGAAAGAGAAGGAGAGGAAAAGAGAACAGACTGTGAAATGGAAAAAAAGATACAGAAAGGAAAATAGAAGAATTATAAGGAATGGAAAGAGGTTGGAAGGGGAGCCTGAGAGGGACTGAAGGAAAATGAAAGGTTAAGAGAAGAGGTTGAGAAAGGGGATAAAATAGAAGAGGGAAAAGAAAACAGTTAGAAGGTAGAAGTGGATGAAACGGAACAAGGAGAAGGAGAGGAAAATGAGAAAAGTGAGAAAGGGAAAAAAATAAAAGAGTAAAGAAGGGAAACATACAGGAAAGAAGAGAAAGAGAGAGATATAGAGAAAGGAGATGAGGAGCAGAGAGGGGAAGGAAAGAACGAAACAAAATAATGAAGTAGAGGAAGAGAGGCAGAAGGGAAGGAAAGAGGAGAGAAAGAGAAAATATAAAGAGAGAAGAAGAAAGTAAGAAACAGGGAAGAAGGAAGAGAGAAAAAGTGAAAAAGAAGAGAAACGTATAGGAGGGAAAGTGGGATAGAATAAGAAGAGAAAGAGAGAGATGAAGAGAAAGGAGAGGTGAGGAGTGAAGAAAGGGAAGGAAAGAACAAGGAGAAGAGAGGAAGGTGGGAAGGGAAAAAGAGAGGAAGAGAAAATACAGCGCACGGTAGAGAAAAGGCAACGAAAAGAGAAGAAGCAAATAAGAAACAGGGAAGGAGGATAAAAGTAAAAGAAGAAAGAAAAGCAAGAGAGGGAAAGTAGGATAAAACAAGAAGACAGAGATAAATGGGAGATGAGGAGCGGAGAGGAGAAGGAAAGATAAAAAAGAATAATGAGAAAGTAGAGGAAGAGAGGTAGGAGAGAAGGAAACAGATGAAGAAGAGGAAATGAAGTAGGAAGAAGGGAAGAAGGGGAAAAGAAAGTAAAAAAGAAAGAGAAGAGATGAAAAGAGAAGTAAGGCGAGGAAAAAGGAAGAGTAAAAGAGAGAAGAGGGAAAAAAATGAAGCAGGGAAGAAGGGGAAAAGAAAGTAAAAAGAAAGAGAAGCGATTGAAAGGAAAGTAAGGCGAGGAAAAATGAAGAGTAAAAGAGAAAAGGGGAGAAGAGGGAAGAAGATGAAGCAGGGAAAACGTGGGAGAACAAAAGATGAAAAACAGAGAGAGAAGGAGAGAGTGTGGAAAGGGGAGAGGCAAGAAGGGAAAGACTAGAGGGGAGAGGGCGTGAGAGGGGGGCTAGCTCGTTATTCTTCCCCTCACTTCCTCTGACGTGAAAATGTTGGCAGAAAAATAGAAACAACTAACTGGAGAGTACTGGACCGTGGGGGCGGCGGCGGGCGAGGGCGGGGAGAAGGAAAATAAAAGAGAGTAAACAGATGGCGAAGTAGATGGATGGTCGCTGAGCTTGTTAAGTACATAATGGTGGATGAGGAAAGGTATGGAGAGTGACGGAGGTTGGTGTAAACTGTAAAGGAAGGGATATAGCGAGATTAGATGCTAAGGAAGCGGAAAAATTTGACGTATGACCAGGAACACACAGCCATGCAGAGAAATATTTATACAGAGAGAGACAGACATACAGACAGACAGGCCAAGAGACAGACAGACAGGTAGACAGGAAGAACGACATACAGATACATACATTCTCAAATAGATGAATAGACAGAAATAAGAGATATATGTCGGAAAAAAAGGTGGTGGAAAACTGAATAAGCTTACATACAAAATAAACAACAAAAAATACACCAAACAAAACTGAAAATATATAAATAGAAGAAAATCACATACGCTTCCAAAAATATATGAAAGTATACACACAAGAATTACATGAACCCCCGCCTGAAAAAAATTAAAATATACAAAAAAAGGAAAATATACAAGAGAAAAAAATATATAATTACACACCCCAAAACGAACTAAAATTATACAAAAAAATACATACCCCTAAAAAAAAAATGCCGCAAATTATGAACCCTCTGAACCTAAACGTAATAAACAAAGACCAAAACCTAGCTGAAATAAGGAAAGCAAAAAATTAAAAAAAAAATAAAGTTAATAGTTTCCCCCACCCGTCCCCTGCTCCACCGCCGCCGCCTCCTGCCCAGACGTCATTAGCCAATCAGCGCCAACATTCACGTTAGCGAGAACCAATCAGAGGCGCGTATGTTCCGCATGTCTCGGGAGAAGGAATGGATGAGAGAGAGAGAGAGAGAGAGAGAGAGAGAGAGAGAGAGAGAGAGAGAGAGAGAGAGAGAGAGAGAGAGAGAGAGAGAGAAACAGACAGACAGACAGACAGAGAGAGAGAGAGAGAGAGAGAGAGAGAGAGAGAGAGAGAGAGAGAGAGAGAGAGAGAGAATGGATAGACAGGCAGACACATATATACATAAATAGAAACAAGCAGACAGACAAAGGCAGAGACAGACAGACACAGGCAAAAAAAACCAGACAAACAGACAGGCAGACAAACCGAGACGCAAGATTAGTGGTGGGAGAAGGAAAGGACAGTAATGACAGACTAGGGAGGAGGAGGAAGGGGAGGAAGAAGAGGAGGAGGTGGTGATTTTGGGCGAAGTGGAAGAAGGAGAAAGAGGGAAGGGGCAGGCGAGGGAAAGGAAGGGAGGCAGTCGAGATAAGTAGAGAAAGTGTGGGTGCGTGGAGGAAGGAGGAAAATCAAAGGCGTGAAATAGGGAGAGGAGGTGAAGTTTAGGAGAGGCGAGGTAAAGTTAAGAGAGGGAGAGGGAGATCAAGGCGGGGAAAAGAAGCGAATCGAGAGGGATGTGAGGGAAGGAACGAGAGGGAATGCATCGACTGGAGAGGTGTGCAGAGGTGAAGGTGAGAGAGAGAGAGAGAGAGAGAGAGAGAGAGAGAGAGAGAGAGAGAGAGAGAGAGAAGAGAAGAGAAGAGAAGAGAAGAGAAGAGAAGTGAAGTGAAATGAAGAAAAGTGAGGAAGAGAGAGAGAGAGAGAGAGAGAGAGAGAGAGAGAGAGAGAGAGAGAGAGAGAGAGAGAGAGAGAGAGAGAGAGAGAGTGTGTGTAAACAGAGACATTGACGGGGTATTTTCTCGTGAGCTTATTGGTACGCGGCTCCTGTGTTTTGCCGTGATTGGTGGTCGTGTTTTCCCCGCCGCCTCATTGGCTGGGCGGGCCGACGCTGCGCCAATCATTTGTCGTGCCTGCGAGCCGTCCGGTCAGCTGGTCGTGAGCCGCGTGTGCCCCGTGCTGAGTCACAGGGAGGCGATGGGAAAACAACGCCACTCGGGGTGAGAAAGTTGCATCAGATCTCAGTGAAGGAGGGTGAAGGATGTGGCTGACGAGGAGGAAACGTGGAAGCCTTGAAGATCAGGCGACAAAACTTATCTCTTTTTGGCCACTTTTTCTTCTTTTCTTTTTCAGGAGCTGCGACTAGAGGGCTTTTTTTTTTCCTTGAGTTGCAATGTCTGCTGTAAAGGAAAATATTATATTGGCTTATGGCGATGTTACATGCTTTAGTGATTGTAATATTCTTCAGACATTTAAATAACATGTGTACGTAAGAACGAGAACATTGATTTAATTCCTGTTATTACGAAGCAACGATCAATGGGATTATTAACTAGACTGACTTTCGTTTGCTTTAACTTCTTATGTGAAAGTATGATGAAGCTCGGATGACTTTTCGGAAAGGGGAATTTTGTCAAGGTCTGATTTGCCTCCCTTCGCTTGAATCGGCACAGTGATCGGCTTGGTTTCGAGCTCAAATAATACGGAATGACTGTCAGTGTTAAAATTGTTTGAATACCTGAAAACCGTCATCACATCTCCCCGAAGCTTTTCATGGTAAGGAGGTAGAGCAGCTTATTGATCATGAAATAGAATTGCGATGACGACACAAGCCGACGCAGAGTTCAGAGAAAAGATCAAAGGGGAGACTGCGATAGGGGAACATTATTTGCTTTCTATAATAGGCGACACCCAACCGAACATCATTTCGCCCATATCTTTTCATCTTTCTTCTTCTCTCCTCTTCAGTCTCTCCTCCTCCTCTTCCTTCAAACTTCCTTCTTCTCATCCTTCTTCTCCTCACTCTCTCTTCACCTCTTCCTTTAAACTTCCTTATCATTCTTCTCCTCTATATGAAAAGACTCTCGTAGAAGTTGCCGGGATTTTCATGGACTGGTTCGTGATCCTAGTGATATAGTTTTACACGACTCCTGCATCCTGAACTGGAAAACGACCCATGAAAAAACGGTTAACCTTCTCTGTGACCTTGGAAAAATAGTCGTAATAGGAGCCCGATATGTCTAATAATAGGACCACATTCTCTTCCTTCACTCGTATCCGTCACCCATCCATCATGCGAACAAACCTTTGCCGCAATACAGAAAAGAGAGACACACTGCGAGTCTCCTGGCCAGCACTGTACCTAACGCACCCGCCACCCTCAGCCAATCTCCTCCTCACCAACACTTTATTGAGCCTCGCCTTATTCAGCGTCAGCCTAAGTTTCCTGCGTTCGGATTGCCTGACGCGGGGGACGGGGCGCGCAGGAAAGGTATGAGGGGGAGGGGACGCAAGGAGAGGCCGAGGCGTTGACAGGTGAGTACATCAAAAGCCTGTTAATTTGGTCCTTAGGTGACAGGTGTGAGGGTGGGGGCGGTGAGGAAGGTAAAGGACGGCAAGTGAAGAATGGAAGGATGAGGGATGGGACAGGAGGGCGAGAGAGGTGTGGGAGAGGGAGGAAGGGAAGAGAAAGAGGGGAGCAGGGGAGGGAAAGATGGAAGAGGGAGAGGAGAGGGGAGCAGGGGAGAGAGGGTTGGAAGAGGGACACGGGAGCAGGGGAGAGAGGAAGGGACGAAGGAGAGGGGAGCAGCGGAGGAAGGGAGGGAGACGGGGAACCAGGGAACGTAGGAGATGAAAAGTGAGAGAGGATATATTGAAGGCGGTACATTGGAGGCAGTAAGAGAGGGGATGGAGGGTGATAGAGAGAGCGAAAGAGCGAGGAGATGTGGAAGGAAAGGAAAGGGAGAGAGTGAGAGTGAGGGGAAAGGAGCTAGGAGGGAGGAGGTTAAATGGAAGAGGGAGTTAAAGGTGAGAAAGCATCAGGTAAGGAAGGAAAAGAAAATTATTACGGTCCTGGATTTTCAAGTTGATCTCCACTCCCTTCGTTTCCCTTTGCTTCTTCTTTTTCTGCTTTTTTTTCATACACGTCTTTTCCTTTTTTTCTTCTCATGCTCCTCCTCCTTATTCATATATTTTCATTCTTCTTTCTGTTCTTTATCTTCATCTTAACTTTTTTCAGCTTCTCTTCATCCTAATCATAATCTTTCGTTCTCGTTCTCCTCACCTTCTTCGTCCCCCTCCTCGTCATTTTCTTTATTCATTTTCTCCTTTGTTTCCTTTCTTTCTTTCATCATCATCATCATCACCATAACACTCTTCGTCTTTTTCCCCTTTCTTTCGTTTTCTTTCTCTTTTCTTATTGTTATTCTTACTATTGTTATTATTATTGTTGTTATTATTATTATTATTATTATTATTATTATTATTATTATTATTTTCTTTTTCTCCTCCTCCTTCTCCTCCTCCTCCTCCTCCTCCTCCTCCTCCTCCTCTTCCTCCTCCTTCTCCTCTTCCTCCTCCTCTTCCTCCTCCTCCTCCCCTCCGTCGCTCCCTTCTTTGATCCTCTTAGTAGCAGTGAGTGGAGCAAACTTTTATCCTCCCTTATTTTTCTCCAGGGGACCCAAGTTAGTGTCCCGGAGCCCCGCGCGCCCCTGTGTGTGTCGGGAGCCACGGGGCCATCCAGGTGGCCCAAGGTGTGCTCAGGGGTGCCAGGGTTTCCGGAGTGCCTCTAAGTGTGCGCCCAGGTATTTGTGGTTCTTCAGGTGGCAAGTGTCCCGCGGGTTGGTGTGTCGCAGTGAACGACTAACATGCTGTTACATTGCCTAGTGGTGTATTTTGTCTCCGTATATATCTCTTTACTTAACCTTCTATAAATCTATATATTGTCTCAAATAGATTTACTTTTGCCTACTGATACATTCTCTAGTGTGTTTTTTCCCTTTATATGTCTACCTAACTATCTATCTATCTAAATATCTGTCTATCTATCTATCAATCTATATCATTCATCCATTCATCCACCTTTACCTTTTTTCCCACTTCAGGTAACAACGCCATTAACTGATGAAGATACCTGAGGAAGAGAGGGAAAGCAATCATGAGTATCAAAACACACACACACACACACACACACACACAGATAGATAGAGAGAGAGAGAGAGAGAGAGAGAGAGAGAGAGAGAGAGAGAGAGAGAGAGAGAGAGAGAGAGAGAGAGAGAGAGAGAGAGAGAGAGACCCTGCAGGCACGCTTATGTTAGCCCAAAGTTTCAGGAATGCCGTGATTTCTGGACATTTTTTTTTTCTCTAAATTATAAACATATCGTCCTCGGAGGCTTTCCTTTCTTCAGATTTCTTTAGGTTTTTTCACTTTAGTTTCTTGTGTGGAACGTGAGGGAAAAATGAGTAAGTTTTAGAACTCTACGTGGAGGGGGGTGGGGGGTGGGGGGGGGTTGGATGTGGGCTGCAGTAGCTCGCCCGAATGAAGACCAATCCGGAGTTCTAACTAAAGGAGTTCTTGTTGCGCCCAGTAGTTTGGCCTCAGTTCGCTGGGCCGCGGGTGCTGTTCCGAGGCGGCCCAGCGTGGAAACATTTCCTCTTTGATGGCTCTGTCGGACTGCAGGGAGTGCGTGTGTGTGTGTTCGCTGGGCTGGGCGTGTGAGGGTGGGAGGGGAGTGTGTGTGTGCGAGATGGATGACTCTTCGAAAATGTTGTGTCTGTGGTGTGTGTGTGTGTGTGTGTGTGTGTGTGTGTGTGTGGATGGGTGGGTGGGCGGGTGGGTTCGTTTTCTTACCAATCTTTTCTATTTATTTATAATTTTTACAGGACTGAGTCAAGCTTCAACTTGGTATTTATCACATCATACAATAGTTCAAGCCTGTGTGTGTGGGGGGGGGGGGATGTTGGTGTGTGTGTGGGTGTGGGTGTGGGTGGGTGTTGGTGTGGGTCTGGGTGGATGGGTGTTCAGTGTTAGTGCCACCGACATTTATTCTAATTGTTTGTTATATATTCCGCACAGACCGAGTGGCGCCGAGGGCAAGTAAGGTCACATCCCCGACGCCCCGGAAGCCAAGGTACGCACGCTCGGATGGGTTCTTTGTTCGTGCAGTCATTTTTCCTTTTCTAATGATTTTTGCGTGAGTTTTTTTTTTTAAGTCAGTTTCTCTTATTTCATCAACATTTTTAGTTTCTTTGTGTTTCCAGGCACATGTTGACGTCAGATTGTATACTGATATAAATGATAATTGTAGCGAGATGATGGGGGCAGGTTAGTAGTAGTAGTAGTAGTAGTAGTAGTAGTAGAAGTAGCAGTTGTAGTAGGGGGATGAGGAGTAGGAGTAGGAGGAGGAGTAGGAGGAGGAGGAGTAGTAGTAGTAGTAGTAGTAGTAGTAGTAGTAGTAGTAGGAGGAGGAGGAGGAGGAGGAGGAGGAGGAGGAGGAGGAGGAAGAGGACGAGACGCAGCAGCAGCATGAACATGTAAGGAGTCACTAATAAATCGTAAACAAAAGCAAATGGCTGAATCTTCTATGTTATTCATTATATATTATTTTTTTTACTCTTAAATGATATCGTTTAACAATATGATACATCTCTCACTGCCTCTTCATACCTAATACTTTATTGGAGCTCGCTTCAAGGCGTCAGCCCGCGATGATAAATTTTAGCCTGTCATTTTTTCCCGGGACGACCACTCGGCCAGCTCCTCCGCCCCCCCGCCCCCACTGAACGCCCCTCCGGCGGAACCCAATCAGGAAGCGGCCACTAACTCCTCAGGACCCGCTGGAGCTGTGTTGTGTTGTATCTCCTCTTTGTGTTAGGGGGCTTCGTGGTGCAGTGGTTAGCACACTCGGCTCACAACCGAGAGAGCCCGGGTTCGATTCCCGGGCGGAGTGGAAAAATTTGGGCGGCTTTTCCGATACCCTACGCACCTGTCCACCCAGCAGTGAATGGGTACCAGGTATTAATCGGGGGTTGTGTCCCGTCTCCTGGATATGTTCCCTTCTATAATTCCTTCCTCTCCTGTCTCTCTTCGGCATATGACCACAGATATTGCGCCGACTAAACGAAACTTACCAATTTTCCTCTGTGTTGGGGTGTTTTTTATATATTACAGTGGCAATGTTTGATTAAGGGATTCATTCTTTATAATTTTAAATGATTAAAATGAAGCCACTTACTTATTAATGATTTTTTGCATGTATTTTATCAGTGTGTTATATGTAAATGAAGATCATGATGAATCTAATCTGAATGACTATTTGTTAGATATGTACATGACTTCGGAACATAATTTTTGTCTTGTTCTTCTTCTACTACTCGTAGACTAAGCCTGCTACGCTGCAGTTCGCCATTAGACTCTAAAAATGAACACGGTTGGGTAGGGTAGGCGGTGGCTGAGTGGTTAGCGTTCCGGCCTAGCATTCACGGCGCCATGGACAACGTCCGTTCGAATCCCCACGCTACCACCTGGGATTTTCCAGTCACCGCCGAGTGGCCTAGACTACCCACATGCTGCCCAGAAGACCACCCATCAACCCGGACTCTAGAAGAAACCGTCCAAGTGAATCAAGAATGAGTTCCCAGGGGCAGCATGAGCCAAGCATAACTGGCGCCACTATAAAAATTGTCTGCGCCACGATGGGCTTGGGCCGACCACCAGGCCCCTGAAGAAAACCTACCGGCGCCACAGGCCGAGATGTAAAAAAAAAAAAAAAAAAAAAAAAAAAGTCATCCGAAAAGTAAAGAATATATGTTATTAATTCCAATGTCAGTTTACTTGTTCCTCCAGTTTTCGAATATTTCTTTAATCTGGTCGTAATCAGTTTAAGTCATACTGTGATGCTTGATTTAACTTTTTCATTGGAACTTTTCGAATATCGGAATGGTATATTAGTAGCAGTTTCATCTCATCTTTTTTTTCTTTATAAAATCAAGAAATCTACAATAGACTTAACCTGCTCTCAGGCGTCGAACTGCATTCACCACCGCTACAGTTTCCACTAAGCCGAAGTCCTTCTCATCGTCAGTGGATGCCAAGCCATTTTTTTGTATTATTATTTTTTTTCAATTACCTGGTTTATTGTCTGGAAGTGATCCGTGGCTGAGGATCCACTCCGAATGGCTGGGCTGTGTGGAATTTAATGGGTCTGAAATTCTGTTTGTGAGTGTTTTTGTAAATAATTTGTAGATAACTGACAGTAAGCTGACAGGATCATGCTTTTTTAATCCATTTTGCTCTCCTTTTTTTAAATACTGAGCTAATGGCTGCATTTTTTCACTTTCTATTTTTTTCTTTGGGAAAAATCCGGAATTTCATATTCATATATAAATATAAATATATTTACACACACACACACACACACACACACACACACACACACACACAGACAGACAGACAGACAGACAGACAGACAGACAGACAGACACACACACACACACACACACACACACACACACACACACACACACACACACACACACACACACACACACACACACACACACACACACACACACACACACACACACACACACACACACACACACACACACACACACACACACACTAATTACCTCAATACTTCCGTCCCTTTGCCAGCCCCGTCGCGGAAAACCCAGAGCCACATAATTACTTCGCTAATTAGAGAGACACAGTTTGGCTGGATTTGTTTTCTTTAGTTAAGATCTATTTTTTACAAGATGAGAAGACTCGCGGATCTGTATTTTTTTATATATATCTGCGAGTAATGAGTCTGTTGTCGACGGGGGAGGGTGAGAAAGAGCTGTGTTTGGGAGGGTGGGGAAGGACAGGGGGAAGGAGGTGGGAAGGGGGTATCCAGTGGACGGGGCGGGGCGGTGGGGGGAGGGGGGGGGAGTAATGTAGTAGTGTAGTTTGGGGCTTATAACGGGGGAGGCAGGAGGGGAAAGGGGGGCAGGAGAGGAAAGGGAGGCAGGGGACTGGAGGAGGGAGGCGGCACGGAGCGGGAGAGGAGGGAACAGTAATTATGGGAGGGAAATATTGAAGGAGAAGAATGATGCGGCAATAGTGAGGCGATTAATGATGGAGAGAGAAGGCGAGGAAGGAAGGTGTGAGGAATGAATTGATGATGATGGGGAGAGAGAGAGAGAGAGAGAGAGAGAGAGAGAGAGAGAGAGAGAGAGAGAGAGAGAGAGAGAGAGAGAGAGAGAGAGAGAGAGAGAGAGAGAGAGAGAGAGAGAGAGAGAGAGAGAGAGAGAGAGGAAGAGAGAGGTGGAGAAAAGAGGAATTAAGAGAGGGAGGGAGGGAAGGAAAAAGGAAGAAAAGGAATGAAAGGAGAAAGGAAGGAGGGAAGGGAAAGAAGGAAAGATAAAGAAAGTGAGGGAATGAGGAAGCAGAGTAGGAAATAGGAAAGAAGGAAGGAAGCAGGAGAAAGAGGATGGAAAGCAGAAAGGAGGAGGAGAGATGGAGGGAGGAATCTGAGGTGGGCAAACGCGTAGACTATGTAGCGTGTTCGTGGCCAGGTGGGTTATGGCGGGAAGAATGACGGTACTGTTAATTAAAGCAACACACACACACACACACACACACACACACACACACACACACACACACACACACACACACACACACACGGTACTGTTAATTAAAGCAACACACACACACAAAAAAAAGATAATAATAAAATAATAAATAAATATATAAATAAATAAATACTATAAATAAATAAATAAACAAACAAATAAATAAATAAAAAAAACTAATAAATAAATAAATAAATAAAATTAAATTAAAATAAGAAATGGCACATTTTATGTATAAATATCTTTGTTTAATGTATATGATTAGAGTAAAGCAGACATGCATTAAGCCACTGAGATACTTTGTCACAGCCTTCATAAACAGGTTGGGAGTCGTAAAAAAATAATAAATTCAACGAAAAATGTAAAACAAAAACATTTCGGTAATAACAATGCAAAGCAATTAGATTATTTTCAGGAGAGAGAGAGAGAGAGAGAGAGAGAGAGAGAGAGAGAGAGAGAGACAGCTGTAGCCTGAATGACGACTGACTCCTATCAAAAAAATAAACACAAACAGAAACAGAGAAAAACAAAGACAAATGCGAGAGTTGAAGCAAACACAGAGTCTCTTGTTTTATTGTGTTTTTCTTCATCCCGGCAACACAGTGTTTCCGGCAGAGGCGATCCAGGCAATTCAATTTAGGGGTCGACCCGTCACGAGGGCAGGAAGGAAGGAAGGGGGAGAGGGGAGAGGAGTGAGGGGGAGGGGGGAAGTAGCAAGGGCAGGGAGAGGAGGGATGAGTGAAGAGGAGAGAGAGAGAGAGGAAAAGGCAGAGGGAAGGAAGGGAAGGGAGAGAAGTGAATAGGAACGGGAAGGAAGAGGAGTGAATAGGAAGAGAGAGGAAAGGAGAGGAGTGAATGGGAAGGGAGGGGAAGAAAGAGAAGTGAATAGGGAGGGAGGGGAGGGGAGAGGAGTGAATAGGGAGAGAGGGGAAGGGAGAGGAGTGTATAGGAAGAGAAGGGAAGGAAGAGGAGTGAATAGGGAGAGAGGGGAAGGGATAGGAGTGAATAGGAAGGGAGGGGAAGGAAGAGGAGTGAATAGGGAGAGAGGGGAAGGGATAGGAGTGAATAGGAAGGGAGGGGAAGGGAGAGGAGTGAATAGGAAGGGAGGGGAAAGGAGAAGAGCGAAAAAGGAGGGTGGAGAGGAGGAGTTAACAGGGGCAGAGAGTGAGGGGAGAGGAGTAAAGAGGCAGGGGTGAGGAGTGAAAAAAAAGGACACCTCTTCTCACGTAATTGAGTGCTCTTTCGGCCACCTCCTCAGATTCTTTACAGGAGCAGCGAGTAGCGGGATTTTTTTTTATTGTTTCCTTTTTTTTGTGCCCTTGTGCTGTCTCCTTTGCTGTAAAAAAAATGCATAAAAAAAGAGGTTGGTAAAACTAAGAGAATGGAAACAGGGAAATGAGATGGCAGTGGATGGCAGGGGAGCAGGTAGGGTAGGGGGAAGTGAAAACAGGGGGAAGGGGGCAGAAATTGGAGAGGCAGGGGAAGGGAGAGGAGAGTAAGATGGGGGTGAGTAGGAAGGGGAGGCAGGGGAAGGGAGAGGAAGGTGTCATTTTGCTAAGGGGAAGAGAGAGAAGGATGAAATTATGCTATGGGGGAAGGGGAGTCAGGAGAAAGGGAGGAAAGTGAGATAAAGTTCAAGGGGTAGGTAGAGAGAGGCGCCGTAGACTGGGACAGGAGTAGAACAGAGGAAGGGAGAGAGGGAAGGAAGGGACGGCCGAGGGAGGTAGAAGGGAGAGAGTGGGAAAAGACTGAGATTGGGTTGAGGGGTAAATGGGAGGCCAGGGAAAGGGAGGAGAGAGTGAGATGGGGGTAAAGGGGAGAGAGGGGCGAGGTAGATTGGGTCAGGATTAGAGCAGGAGGGAGAGAAAGGAGAGGGAAGGAAGTGGGAGGGAGGGACAACCGGGGTAGATTGGACCAGAGTAGAATAGAGGGAGCCAAGCAGGGTGGAGAAAAGGGGGGTGGGAAGGGAGAGGGAGAGAGGGAGGGAGTGTTAATGACGCAAATAACTTTCCCGTCATTCACCTGGATTCGGCCTCGCTCGTGATTGGCTCCGGCGCCCAGGTAATCATCGGCCCGCACAGGTGGTGAAGGCAAATGTAAACTCGACAGGCCAGCGTGGATTTTTTATTTGTTTGTTTGTTTGTTTGTTCGTTTGCCTTTCATAAGATTAATAATATGTATCTTGTCCTCCTCGTTAAGTTTTCCAAATCCTTCAAACTTGTATATACACTTTCATTTTCTTGCTTGGTGTGTATTATGGAAAGAGTAACAGGAAAAAAAAAAGAGATGTGGTAGTAGTAATAGGAGTAGTAGTAGAAAGAGTAGGAAAAGTAGGGAAGGAATAGGAAAGGTAGGGGAGGGATAGGAAGAAAAGCAAAGGAACAGGAAGAAAAGGAAAGGAATAGGAAGAGAAGGAAAGGAATAGCAAGAAAAGGGAAGGAATAGGAAAGGTGGGGAAAGAATAGAAAAACTGGGAAGGAATAGGAAGAGTAGGGAAGGAATGGGAAATGTAGGGAAGGAAGAGAAGGGTAGGGATGGGATAGGAGAAGTAAGGAAGGCATAGGAAAGGTAGGAAAGAAATAGAAAGTAAAGGGAACGAATGGGTATAGTAGAGAAGGAATAGGAAGGTAGAGAAACAAAAGGAGAGTTAAGGTTAATATCTCTTTGCATGCGTCTGTTTTGCTTTCTTTCTTAACAGGGATGTAGTTTGGCAATAGTGGGATAAGGAGAAATAGAAAGAGTATGAGGAGTAGAGTAGAATAGAAGTAGAGGAGCAGAGTGGAATAGAGGGAATAGGTTAAATGTATGCGTCTGTTTTGCTTTATTGAACAACAGAAATGAAGCTCCGTTGGTTGCATTAAACAGAAAATCCAGGATCCGCTAAAGCTATACCAAATTTTCACTCCTGTTGACCCCGGAATTGAATTTACCGGTAATTAAAACACACACACACACACACACACACACACACACACACACACACACACACACACACACACACACACACACACACACACACACACCAATTAACGCTTCCTACGCATACATAATTAGCAAGACTTTAATAACACGTCAACTTTACCTTTATTCCTCGCCTTCCCTAATCACTTGCCTAATAAGGTCCATTAAGGGGAGGAATAAACGTTAATTAGGCTTCCCAGGTGAGCGCAGGTGAGGGGGAAGAGGGAGGGGAAGAGGCGAGCAAATAAGTGGGGTTGAATCTTCTTCTTTGGCTTTTGTTAGGGTATTAGTTTTGTCATGTAATACAATATAGCTGCTCTCTCTCTCTCTCTCTCTCTCTCTCTCTCTCTCTCTCTCTCTCTCTCTTGGTAACTTATGGCTTCACAGGTGTTGAATCACGCGCGTTGAACAAAGAACAAACAAAAAAAATCAGCATATAAGGGAACGCTGCTTGATTTGTATGCTCTTTTCACTGTAGAAAAGACAAGACACAAAATCCAAACAAACAAGAAAATTAATTAAAATATAAACAAAAGAAAACGCCTCTTCATAGACGAAAACATAAGACATAGAAGGAAACCAAAAAAACTGTGATCATATATACTTCCAAAAAATGTCTTGTCCTCTCTAAAAAGACTGCAGGGAATAGGAAACTCTACCTTTTCCTCTCATTACCCTTCCTTCCTTCCTTTTCCTTCTTTTCCCTCTCCTCCATCTTCCCTTCCTCAATCCTTCCCTCCCTCTCTCCTTCCCTCTCTCTCAATACAGAATCACAATGGGTACCTCAGAGTGTATCAGTGAAAGGGGTGAATACCTTGAACATAAAATTACTTACTTCGGTCCCGTTCCACATTTCGACACCACGGTTTAGTCAGTAAGCTCTCAAACCAAACACAACGCACTTCGAAAATTCCTTGTGTAGTGTTTAGTTCTAAATACAGAAGGTAAGAAATTCCAGGAAATTACTCTGGAAATCTCTTTAGTGTTTGGTGCCGAGTAGAAAACAAGGAGAAAATAAATTGGTTTTGGTACTTATGTCTTTCCAATAATACTACTTTTCTTTCCTCCTTCTAAATTACTCTCCTTCTTCCTCTCCCTTTCCTACCAATATGCCCACGTTCTTCTCCCTCCTCTCTTTCCTACCTATCTCTCCACGTTCCTCTCCCTCCTCTCTTTCCTACCTATCTCTCCACGTTCCTCTCCCTCCTCTCTTTCCTACCTATCTCTCCACGTTCCTCTCCCTCCTCTCTTTCCTACCTATCTCCACGTTCCTCTCCCTCCTCTCTTTCCTACCTATCTCTCCACGTTCCTCTGCTTCCTCCTCTCCGCTCCTATCGTTCCCTCTCATCCAAACCGATCAGCGAGTTAAATTAGTCGTGTCAGACTCAAAACGGTAGCAGCGGGGATCATGTTTCTTAATGGTCCCCCCAAGCGAGAAAAATGAGAAAAACATCACCCCTCACGCAAACCAATTCATAATATATATCAAAGCATTTGTGATCAGATTATGCATCATCTATTTTTGGGGGTTTATATCATGGCACAAATTTGGCCCGTCGCTGCTACACGGTAAAGCCACAAATTTGGCCCGTCGCTGCTACACGATAAAGCCACAAATTTGGCCCGTCGCTGCTACACGGTAAAGCCACAAATTTGGCCCGTCGCTGCTACACGATAAAGCCACAAATTTGGCCCGTCGCTGCTACACGATAAAGCCACAAATTTGGCCCGTCGCTGCTACACGATAAAGCCACAAATTTGGCCCGTCGCTGCTACACAGTAAAGCCACAAATTTGGTCCGTCGCTGCTACGGGGATGACACTGACTCACATCCCCAAACATTTCTGGGCTTACACACCCACATATGATAAGGCTTTCCTAGAGATTGTGTGAGTATTTCAATTGGGTGTTTTTTTAGTATAGTGATAGTTAGGTAAGTCTTTTATCACATGAATGCTACATATATTCATGAGCACCCGACTAATCCCCTTTTGCGTATGAGAATAAGGGAGTTAATTATGGACTAGGACTGAACCCGTAGTCACAGTGAACAACCTGGGTGCATATTCTCAAAACTCTCCGGATTTACCCACCCACATTTAACAAGGCCTTCCTAGAGGGGTTCGTTTTCCACGTGTAGTTTTATGAGCCTTGTGATAGTCTGACTCGTCCTCTGTACCATGAATGTGGAAAGCCCTAACGCGAACCTGATGAATCCCCTTTGTAGCCATTGAAAATACTTGCTGCGAGAGCCGAAAGCGTCTGAAAATATTGGACTTTATTGTGGACTGGAACTGGGCGCGTGATCACTTTGAACAACCAACGCAGAAGTTAAGGGACACGATTACGACCTTCGCAAATAGGGGCCTTAAGGATGTTGATAAAAATAGCGTCAAAAACCCCGTCCCCGCAGGCCATCGCGCCCCCGTGTAATGGCGGGAAGAGTCTAAATTGGTCGCGCGTTGTCGGGGAGTCAGTCACCTCCCTTCGGCGGCAGTAAATTTCCGTCTAACCTTAATTTGGGATATTTATGGGGACGGAAGACAAGGAGAGTGGTGGAGGGGGGGAGGGAGGGGGGGGAGTGAGCAGGAGGGAGAGGAGAAGGAGGAGTGATAGTAGGTAGAGGAGGAGGAGGAAAAGAAGGGTAAGGAAAAATAGTGAGAGAAAAAGGCTGATGGGGGCAGAAGACGAGGAGAGCCGCGGAAGGGGATGGGGAGGGGATGATGATGATGATATGTAATGGTAGGAGGAGGAGGAGGAGGAAAAGATGGTGAGTAAGAATAGTAAGAGAAAAGGATGATGCGGACGAAAGACAAGAAGAGCGATGGATCAGGAGGTAAGGGAGGAGGAGGAGGAGTAATAGTAAGAAGAGGAGCAGGGAGGGGAAAAGAAGGATGAAGAAGAATCAAAGAAAAGGGAATATGGGGTAGGCGGTGGCTGAGTGGCTAGCGTGTGGGCCCCGCATTCACCGCGTGATGGAGAACGCAGGTTCGGATCCTCCGCTACCACCTGGGATTTTTCAGTCACCGCCGAGTGGCTTAAGACTACCCACATGCTGTCCTGAAGACCACCCATCAACCCGGTCCAAGTGAATCAAGAACGAACTCCGGGTGGTAACATGAACCAAGAAAAGATGGCGCCACTATAAACACTTGCCTGCGCCATGACGGGCTGAGGCCGACTACCATCCAGGTCCCTCAAGAAAGCCTACCGGAGCTATAGGCTGGCAGGAAAACGACGGAAAGGGGAAGGAGGGGTGTAAGGAGGAGAAGTAGAGGTAGCAAGAGGCGAAGAAGAAGGAAGAGGAGGAAAACAAAGATGAGAAAGAGTATTAAGAGGAAAAGGATTAGGAGTTCGTGGAGGGCTAGTAAAAGGTGGATGAGAAAGTGGACTAGAAGAACAAGGAAGACGAGGAGGAGGAGGAGGAGGATAAGGAGTAAGACAAGTAGTAATAACAGAAGAAATAAAAGGAGAAGGAAGGTAAGAGGAGGTGAAGTAACCGTAAAGAGGAGGAGCAAGAGGAAAAGAAGGATGATGTGAAAGAATGATAACATATAGAAGCAGTAGGAGGAGAAGGGCGATGAGGAAATCTAATAAAAGAGGAGAACCAGGAAATAAAGAAATGATAAGAAAAAGCAAAGAATAGTAGGAAGAAGAAGAAGAGAATAAGGATAAAGAAAGGGAACAAGGTGATGAAGAAGAGTATAACAACACGAGATGGAGGAGAAAAAGAAGAAGTATGAGAAGAGAATAATGGTAAACAAGTCCAGTAATTATAAAAACCAGGAGCAGGTAAAGCAATAACACGAGATGAGAGGAGAAGGAAAAGTGTGAGGGAGAGAAGGATGCCGAGGAAGATGCAGCCTTAATACCAGCTGGCTCTCGGGTACGGGAATGCGGGCCAGGGTTATGAGTGTCGGCGGTAAGGAGGCGAGGAACAGCGGGAATCACGGCCGGTATGTGCAAGGGGAGGAAGGGAGGTGCGCGGAGGCTGACCCAGGGCGACGAAATGGAGTGACGAGCAATGAGGGAAAAAAGGGTTATAAAAAGAGAAGAAAATTAAACTCAAATCATGTCTTCAGTAGCTTTCCAATCCTGCCTCCTCCTCCTCCTATTCTTTCTCTTCCTTCTCTTCCCTTTTTTTCCCCGAGCAACGGAAGAAAAAAAGGGTGATAAAAAGAGAAGAAAATTAAACTCAAATCATGTCTCCAGTAGCTCTCCAATCCTGCCTCCTCCTCCTCCTATTCTTTCTCTTCCTTCTCTTCCCTTTTTTTCCCCGAGCAACGGAAGAAAAAAATGGTGATAAAAAGAAAAGAAAAGTGAACTCAAATCATGTCTTCAGTAGCTTTCCAATCCTGCCTCCTCCTCCTATTCTTTCTCTTCCTTCTCTTCCCTTTTTTCCCCGAACAACGGAAGAAAAAAAGGTGATAAAAAGAGAAGAAAATTAAACTCAAATCATGTCTTCAGTAGCTTTCCAATCCTGCCTCCTCCTCTTTTTCTTTCTCTTCCTCCTCTTCCCCTTTTTTTCCCCATTCTGTTTATACATTTCTTCAACTTTTTTCCGGTTTCTTTTTTGTTTTCTTTGTGTTCTTTTCATTTTTTTCATCCACTGTCTGCACTTTTGTCTTATTTTTTCTTATTTTTTTGCTCTTTTTTATATACATTACTTCATCGCTTCCTTTTTTTCCTCCTCCTCCTCTTCCTCTCTTTTTTCTTCATTCTCTTCTTCGATATCTTTCACTTTTTTCCCGTTTTCTGATTTCCTTTCTTTCTGTTTCTGTTTTTGTTTTCTTCATCAACTTCCTTTACTTTTCTTGTATCTCACTTTTTTTTCTTTTTGTTCGTCCCTTTTACTCCCCTTGGATGCATTCCTTGATAGCTTCCTGTTTTTCTTAATTCTTTCTGTTTTTGTTTTTGTTTTCTTCATCAATTTCCTGTACTTCTTTTTTATCTCTCACTTTTTTCTTTTTGTTCTTCCCATTTACTCCTCTTGGATGCATTCCTTGATAGCTTCCTGTTTTTCTTAATTTCTTTTTCATGTTTCCTTCCGTTTCATTCCCTCCTTGCACTCTCCTGTTTTCTGTTCCTCATTTCTTTTTCTTTTTTCGTTCCACACTTACGTAATCTCAACCTTGCATTCCCTCTCCCTCTTTCTCATTCTTCCTTAGTCCACTTTCCCTTCCTTCATCTCCTCCCTGCACCTATAATGTGGCTATCTTGATAATTGTGACTACTGTTTTTTTCTGGCTACTGTTTTGAAATGGCTATTCATATTTATGCTATTGCTTTGTAGTTATTGTTTTGTGCCTACTGTTGCCTTGTGGCCACTGTTATATATGTCTATGGTTTTGGTTGTTACTCCTAAGACATAACATTCTGGGGAGAGGGAAGGGACGGCCGGGGAAGTGGTCGTAAAGCTTCATGGATATAGTTCTTCGTGGGTGTTGTTTTGATGGTAATGGATTTTGGTGACTGGTGAATATGTTTCTCTCTCTCTCTCTCTCTCTCTCTCTCTCTCTCTCTCTCTCTCTCTCTCTCTCTCTCTCTCTCTCTCTCGAAACCAAAGAATGAAAATAATATAAATAAGAGAAAATCGTCCGAAGTTGTTATACCGGCACATTTGTCTCCTTGTATTTTTACCCCTTGACTCCCCGGCATCCATTACCAAACACCTGATGCGATTACACAAGCGAAAAAACAGACGGACAGGGGTGCCAAATACCTGTTTTTATGCAGTCTGTGTGTCTGCGCTCACGAAGACACAGACAGACCGCTTGAAGTTTGTTATTTTGTCTGTGTGATCGCTTCTCGTCTTGGTTGGCGGGGCCCTGTTAGGTTAGGTTAGGTTAGGTTTAATACAACGCCTCAATCGTGTTGTACTAACGTTTATTCCAAACGCTCGGGGGCAGCATGAACCAAGCAAGATGGCGTCACTATAAAACATATGTCTGCGCTATAACGAGCTGGGGCCGACCACCAGCCCCACCTAGAAAGTCTATCGGCGCTATAGGCGGAATGTAAAAAAATATATATACAAAGATTGAAAAGTCCCCCGCTGTGGTTATTGTTTTTGTGGCTGGAATGTGGCTGAATAACTCTGTCGCCCTATTTCCACCTCCTCACTTAATCCTTCCACTTTTCTTTTTAATCTTATTTATCTCCCTACTTCCCTGAGTATCTCCAGCCATCTATATAGCCCTCTAAGACCACAGCCTGCCTCCTTCCTTGTTTTTCCTTCATAGTTCCTCTCCTTTCTTTCCATCTCTTCCTCCTTTCCCTCTTCCTCATATTCCTCTGCTAATTTTCATCTTCCTCGCTTCTTTTCACACATCCATAATTCCCTTTCCCATACCCTGCTTTCCTTCTTCCTCTGCTCCTTCCTATACTCCACTCTTCCTCTCCTCCTTTACTTGCTCTCCTTCCTCTTCTCTCCCCCTTTTCGTCCCTTCCTCCCGCCTTCCCTCCCTCCTTCCCTCACTCTTCCCCACCATCCGGCTTCCTGGAGGTTACCGTAGTGATCTCTTTATTACGCCGAGATTAATCGCTGGCAAAGCCCCATTTGGCGAGGAGAGAGAGAGAGAGAGAGAGAGAGAGAGAGAGAGAGAGAGAGAGAGAGAGAGAGAGAGAGAGAGAGAGAGAAACTGGAATGGCAAATAAAACACACACACACACACACACACACACACACACACACACACAGAGAGAGAGAGAGAGAGAGAGAGAGAGAGAGAGAGAGAGAGAGAGAGAGAGGCATGGAGTGGCTCGCCTAAAAAGCAATACACCCTCACTCACAGAAAACGAGGTGCAGGATAATGACTGCCGCGCGCCGAGACACCTTGGAGACGGCTATTGTGGCGAACGACTGCGCGCTTCCTTCACTCTTCCTCGGCCCCTTCCTCCTCCATGTCTATCTCATTTTTTGCCTCATTTCCTCTTCCTCTTTCGTTTTCGTTACTATTTCCCTCCTCTCGTATTGGTTTTCCTGTCTTATTTCTTACCTTCGTGGTTTTTCTCTTCGTTTCCTCTTTTTTTCCCCCTTCGCCCTTCTCTTCCTCCTTCTCCTCCTCCTCCTCTTCCATTTCCTACATGTCTCTCCCTTCCTCTTCCTGTTTATTTTCTCCACTGTTTCCCTCTTCTTTCTTCTCTTACTGCTTTTCATTGTTTATTTATTTTCCTTGCGTCCTCTTTCTCTTATTTCCTTTAATTTGCCTCTGTTCATACATCGCCTCCTCTTCCTCCTTCATTTCGTTTACTTTTTCCCTCTTCTTCCTCCTAATCTTTCTCCGCAGTGTCTATCTATTTCCTTCGTATTCTTCTTTTCCTTTACTTTTTCTCTCCTGTTTGTTTCTCTTCCTTTTCCATGTATGTCACTTTTCTGTGTGGTTTTCTTTATCCTTTTCTTTTTCCTATTTTCCATTACTTTCCCCACTTAATCCTCCTCCTCCTTCTACTACTACTACTACTACTACTGCTACTACTACAACTACTACTACTACTACTACTACTACCTCTCTCTCTCTCTCTCTCTCTCTCTCTCTCTCTCTCTCTCTCTCTCTCTCTCTCTCTCTCTCTCTCTCTGTTTTCCCTCCTCCTCTTCCTCCCCTTCATCTGCCTTGAATTCCTTCTCTTCTTCCTCCTGTCTTTCTCTTCCGTCCTACTCCTGTTTCCTGTCATTCTTCTCCTTCTCTTCCTTCTCTTTATTCTCATCTTCATCATTTTCTCTTCCTCCTCCTCATCTTACTATTCCTCTTGCGTGACTCCCTTCTCTTCCCCCTCCTGCTCCTTCTGTAGGCCTTTCACCTCGCTTTCTTTCCATTCATCCAAAATTTCTTCTTCCCTTCTCCTCCACCTCTCTGTTCTCTTCTTACTGTTATTTCTCCATGTCTTTTACGTCTATCTTTCCTCCTTATTCATTCCAGATTTCTCGTTCACCTCTTCCTCCTCTTCCTCCTCCTCTTCTTGTTCTTCCTTTACGTCTTTCTTCTCTCCTTTATCCTCCTCCTTCTCCGTCTCCACTTCTCTCCTCTTGTTCGTCTTTCTCCTCCCCCTCTTTCTCCTCCTCCTCCTCCTCCTCCTGCTTTTCTTTTTGTTCGCCTTCCTGCTCTTCCTTCACATCTTCCTCCTCGCTCCTTTATTCTCCTCCTCCTCCTCCTCCTCCTCCTCCTCTTCCTCCTGCGACCGCTCTTCCCTTCCTCCCTTCAATCACGAGTTCCATTTTCCTTTCGAGTTTAAGAAAACGTGCAGGTTCTTCCCTCGGAGCGTGTGTATTCAGGGGGAAACTTTGCCAAACTTACCGAGCTGCACAATGGCTGAATATCTTGACTGAATCGAAGGTTTGCTGGACGGCTGAACCCTATTATACTCCCCTAGCGGAATTTGCCTGCCCTCGCATCACCTTACAGAGCCTCTCACGAGTTTCCTCATCTATCTATCTATCTATCTATCTATGTCTGTCTATGTCAAGAGAAGATGGCGCCACTATAAACACTTGCCTGCGCCATGACGGGCTGGGGCTTGTAGGCTTACACGTAAAAAAAAAATCTATATCTATATTTATTTATCTATTCTCTCTCTGTCTACATATATATATTTATTTATCTATCTATCTATCTATCTATCTATGTCTATTATCTATCTATATTTATTCTCTCTCTCTCTCTCTCTCTCTCTCTCTCTCTCTCTCTCTCTCTCTCTCTCTCTCTCTCTCTCTCTCTCTCTCTCTCTCTCTCTCTCTCTCTCTCTCTCTCTCTCTCTCTCTCTCTTTCTATCTATGTCTAGCTTTATCTATATCTATTTATCTATTCTCTCTGTCTACATATATATATTTATCTATCTATCTATCTATCTATGTCTATTATCTATCTATATTTATTCTCTCTCTCTCTCTCTCTCTCTCTCTCTCTCTCTCTCTCTCTCTCTCTCTCTCTCTCTCTCTCTCTCTCTCTCTCTCTCTCTCTCTCTCTCTCTCTCTCTCTCTCTCTCTTCATTCTCCCTGCCTCGTCCATCGTGCCTTCCCTCATCTTCCTGACAGATCACTGAAAAATACGGAGACGCATGATATTGGAGCGGACACAGTTGGAGGCGGGCGGCGGCAGCGGGCAGCGTCAGGCAACAGGGAGCCGCTTAATGGAATAACGTGGATCGAGTCTGGGCCTGGCGCCGCGAGGGGTGTTTACGCACGGCTCGTCCTCTTATTGCTCCGCCTCTGTGTGTGCTTTCCGCTGCAATACTTGTGTGACTTATAAAGGCGAGCTGCAGTGCGCGCCGCCTCTGATACTGATGCCATGAAGCTAAAGGCAGATATATTATGCCCAGGAACATTACTCTAAAAACACAATAATCATGACACACACACACACACACACACACACACACACACACACACACTAGGTATTAACTACTCCGAAAGCTTGTTTCACGACCATTACTTTGTGTAAGTTAGATTACCGGCTGTATGTTACCTCGTAAACACTTAATGATACTCGTAAAGCTTAACGCAAACACCCACACGCATAACGTATTTTACTTATTTCTACAGTTAATCATATTTCCCGTCAGTTAATTAGTGCATTAACATTGCATAACATTCATTACTGAGAGAGATAAGTCCGTATTAACAGAACAAACGGCCCGCCGCCCCGCCCGGTCCGTGCTGGCGACTGGCGTGGCGGCAGCAGCCCGCCACGTACGCTGGTGATCAGCACGCGAGTATAATCACCCGTGAACTCTGTGACACGTCTGGACGCCACGCTGATAATGGTGCTGACGCCATTCGACTTGCATTGTTCATAGCGGAAGATACTTTTTTTAAGTGTTCCCAAGAATAATGTTTTGCCTCGCCGGCAAGCCCGTTATTAACGTAACTAATCTGTTTTCCAAAGCTTTTTCATTGGCAAAGATATAAGTGAAGCAGCTTTCCCCTAAACATCTGATGAGGGCTCCGTGGTGCAGTGGTTAGCACACTCGACTCACAACCGAGAGCCTGGGTTCGATTCCCGGGCGGAGTGGAAAAATTTCGGCGACTTTTCCGATACCCTACGCCCCTGTCCACCCAGCAGTGAATGGGTACTATTAATCGGGGGTTGTGTCCCGTCTCCTGGGGTCTGTTCCATTCTCCTATAATTCCTACCCCCTCCTGTCTCTCTCCGGCATATGACCACAGATGTTGCGCCGACTAAACGAAACTTTCCAACTTTCCCTAAACATCTGTCAACGAAGCAAGCACCGTAACTGCAGTGTAAAGGACGTAACCTGTCTCCAACGACGGGCCTGGCGGCCCCCTCCCAGCTGGCGTCAGGCGGGGCGGGGCACGTCCGTCATTAGGGAAACTACACCATCCCGGCCAGCACACTCATGGCAGTTATTTACCATTTGTCTTTCCCCCCCAGAAATATATCTACTTTCACTTAAACTTTCAATCGTTTTTGCAGTAACTCTGTAGCTATTTGATTTGTTCCATTCGTCCACTGATGGGTTCTATTCATCCGCTAATATTTGAATTCGCTTTGGCACTATTTCCAATCATCCTGTTTGCTCTGATCACCGCTATTTGCTCCATCCATCCACAAATTTTATCCCATTCCTGCACGCTGTTCACCCATGCATCACTTCCACCGGTGACGCGCGCCGCCGTGTAGCCGAGGAGGAGCCGATCCATCAGGGCCGCGGTGACGGGCATCGGCCGGGTGAGGGCGCGGCGCGTCCATCACACTAATCACAGTACGGCCAGAGCCTTGCCGAGGATGCGGCCGCCTAGAGCTCCACACTTCCCACACCCCCCCTCCCTTCCTCTTTGTTCTCTCTTTCCGATACCCTACGCCCCTGTCCACCCAGCAGTGAATGGGTACCAGGTATAAATCGGGGGTTGTGTTCCGTCTCCTGGGATCTGTTACCTTCTCCTATAATTCCTTCCCATCCTGTCTCTCTCCAGCATATGACCACAGATGTTGCGCCGACTAAACGAAACTTTCCAACTTTTTTTGTTCTCTCTTGCCCTGCTCAGCTCGAGGACCGACTAATTAACTAACAGTGAGCATACGCCCGGGGACGAGTAGCTTCACTCACTCGCCGCCTCCACCCCCGACGGTACCTCCAAACAAGTTCCCAGTCAGCCGCCATATCATTCTCAAGTCCCTCACGGCATGAGCGATCGACTTGTCCCATCCATGAGTTACCTGGGCGTCCCCTTGTTCTCCTCCACCCAGGGTTGCCTCGTACACAAACAGCCCTATGAGCAGAATCGAAGTCCGGGAGGCGTGCCACGGGACCATATAGCCGTAGTTGGCGTTCACAGACTAAGCTGCCGATCACGGGAACGGCCCTCGATTCAGACTTCATAGCATAGTCGATAGTTCGACACGAAGTTATTCCAGCGATATCATGAGTTGGAATCATGGAAGAGCAGCCAACTGAAAGCCTGCTGGCTTGTAAGGAGGCTGCATGCTTTGCTGATTTATTCAAATTCGTCTGGCACGTCAGTGACCTGCAGAACAGATTTAAAGTCCCTGGTCGAACGGACGAAACCGTTTGATTCATTCTTGACGCAACAATATATCGGTCAGTGCGACTACTACATATTTAATATTTCTATTTTACGCTTTAATGTATTACTTATTTGTCTTCATTAATGTTAAAATAATATATAACATGAGTGTAATATCCATCCAAGCTCCATGGAAAGACCACACAGCGCAGTGTGACAAGCGGGCTTTTGCCAGTCGTTTAGGGCCTCAGTTACTGCATGGTGAGGCGCACGGCAGGGCCTCCCCTCCCATCCTACCTTCATGGTTAGGGCAGTTGAGATCTTCAGTGATTGTTGCATTTTTGTTTTGTAATATGGTGTGAATTTGACTGCCTGTTGTTTTGGGGGTCTACAAAGTTGCAGTCGTTTGCTTTTTATCGTTATTATTGGTTACCTCCACATGGAACAGCATTCATCTGCGTCATATTAGTCTATTTTTTACGGCCAAATGTGTACTTATGAGGTAACATATTACCCCCCCCCCCTCTTTTTTTATTTGTGTGTGTGTTCAGTTTTTGTGAAAGCTTTCATATTCCGTGAGTGACCGGTCAAACATTCAGTGCTCAAAGTCGGGCCCAGTTTCAGTAATGGCTACTATGTTCGGTTTCTATACTTCAGTGGGCTACGCGCGTTCGTTTACACGACAGAAATGTGACTCCTGTTCCGGCGCTTCGTGTTGGTCTATTGAACGCGTTTTAGGTCACATTCTTAATTATGTGTCGCGTCGCTGCTACGGTTAAAGGAGTCAAGGGCTGTCTCTCTGTGCCCCGCCCTCGCACCAAGTTTTTCCGCTCTCGCACGAAGTTTTTAAAGAGGAACGTACAGGAGGAGAAGGACGAGGAGGAGGAAGAGGAGGAGGAGAATGATGAGTGGGATAAAAGGAGAAAATGAGGTGGATTAGACTTGGTAGTAGTAATAGTAGTAATAGTAGTAGTAGTAGTAGTAGTAGTAGGCAGGTTCAAAAGTGCATGATTCTCTTTAGTCATTCTCGTCTACGCTTTTGTAGCCGTGATGACTCTTGTTGTTGTTGTTGTAGTTGTTGTTGTTGTTGATGATGATAATGGTGGTCTGAATGTCGGTGTTGTGTTATTTAACTTCTCCATATTCTTCTTTCTCTTCTTCTTCTTTTTCTTTTTCTTTTTCTTCTTCTTCTTCTTCTTCTTCCTCCTCCTCCTTCATTACTGCTATTACCAATACTAATACTGCTAATACGCCCACTACCACCATCACTTTTTGGCTGTTTCCTTATCACCACTACAACCAACAACAACAACAGTAACATCAGCATCAGCAGCAACGGCCCAACCTTTACCACAATTACGATACCACACAGCGAGGGAGTCAGGCTTCTCTCCGCGCACGATTCTCTCTTTCTCCAAACCAAGAGGAGAGGAAGAAAAGAAAAAGAAAGCACGAAAACTTAAAAGAAAAAAAAAGGCGAACAAGAAAAATTCATTCGCCGGGGGATTCTTGGGCTCAGGAGGAAGATCTTGATTAACTGCAGAGAGAAACAACTGACAACGGAAATTTAATTCAGGAGGAGCCAGGAAGACAGGTAGTGCGGCGGCGGCGGGGCGGCGGGGGAAGGAAGGGCGGCGGGGCGGGGGAAGGATGGGCGGCGCCGCGGGGCGGGGCATGGAAGGGCGGAGGCGCTGCTCATCTGCTTCGAGAAAATATTGTGAGGAGGACTTAATGCTAATAGTCTTGATAGGATCTTGAGAGAATCCGTGTACACACTCAAAAAACTATCGTTACAGTTGGGTCCGACGAATTTCACACCGAGCAACTTGGCAATCTCGGCAAGGTTGGTAAGAGTGCGATCACCACCACCACCTCAGCTCTGCTGGGGGGAGCAGGACAGGACCCCCGTAATGGAGGGATAGAGAGGAAGGGAGACACTGAGATACCAGATATCACCATAATAAGGGTAGGCGGTGGCCGAAGTGGTAGAGTACTGGGCCCACATTCACCGCGTGATGGACGACGCGGGTTCGAATCCCCACGTTTGAAATCAGCGACATAGCGGGGGTGGGGGTGGGGGGTCTATCTTTTTATTTTCCCTTGAGCTGCCTCCTTTGCTGTGAAAACATAACTAATCCTAATCCTAATTTATCCTAAAAACTAACACTAATGCCTCGGGTGTGTCAGCTGAAGGGATTGGTGAAAATATTTTGCTGAGGAATAACAGAAGGAGTGACAGTTTGATGCCGAGATGGCTATTAATAATTCAACTCTAATATAGAAAGTTTATTAATTTCCTTCAACGTTTTCAAGCGTGTCAGCGGCTGTTGGTTCTCTCTCTCTCTCTCTCTCTCTCTCTCTCTCTCTCTCTCTCTCTCTCTCTCTCTCTCTCTCTCTCTCTCTCTCTCTCTCTCTCTCTCTCTCTCTCTCTCTCTCTCTCTCTCTCTCTCTCTCTCTCTCTCTCAACAAGAATCATTGGGTATTAGGCTATTGTGGGCGTCTTGGGAGGGACTGGTTATTCCTATTATAGAAAGTGCCCCTGAACGGTGACCCCCTCGGGCACGAAGCCGTGTTTGGAAAGTATACGATAATAGGAAACCTTTGCTGTCGTACCTGAATGGAAAGGTATGCAAGGAAACTCAAAGGATAATCGCAATTGGCAATAAACGAAAGCGGATATTAAGTTTAAAGAAATATAGGTGAGGATTACAATACGTACAGACTAAGAGAACTATTATATGATTGAAATAGTGGTATCAATAAAACATCAATGAAGAAACAGAAGACTTTCGCGAACCCACATTCATTTGAAATACGACACAGTACGTTTTTATTTAAGAGAAAACAACTGGTCAAGAAATATTTAAAGGTTGAAATTTACTACAATCCCAAGAAAACACAACAACAGGAACTAGACTTTCTTGGAGAATTTCTGGTTCTTTTGTAGGTGGAAGATGGCCTCCGGGAACGAGTGTACCGAAGGGCCGCTGGTTACATCCTGGTGAGAGAGAGAGAGAGAGAGAGAGAGAGAGAGAGAGCAGCGGGGGGTCAGGAGTGGAAGCTGGCATGATGGCCTGTCTGAAGATCACTACGGGAGGACAAGTTGTCGCAGGTTAATGAGAGGCGCCACCTGGTGTGTGTGTGTGTGTGTGTGTGTGTGTGTGTGTGTGTGTGTGTGTGTGTTTCCTCTATTTTTGTGTTACTTTTTTTGTTGTTGTTGTCTATTTATCGTTGTTGACATTGTTACTTATATATTTTTAGTCTATGTCTAAAAAACTCATATAAAATTAACAAAATCCTGTCACATTCATTTCAACACACACACACATATACACACACACACACACACACACACACACACACGGGGGCAGGCAGAGAGGGAGGCGGCATGCTAAGTAGTTTCCTATAATTGCTTTTCGTTCATTCCTTCCCTCTCTTTCTTCCCTCTCTTCCCTTACTTCTCAGCCTTTCTCTCTCCTCTGCGTCTCTATCTTACTTTTCTCTTTGCCTCACTTCTTACCCTTACTCTCCTTTGCCTTCCCCGTCTTTTTTTTTCCTCACTTTCTAATCACACTCTCCCTTCTCTTTTCCTCTTTTTTTCTCTTTCCTCCTCCGCTCACTTCAAAACCTCACTCTCCTCTTACCTTTCCTCCCTTTCTTGCTTTCCATCTGACAGATCATAAGGATGGAAGGGTCAGAGAAGAGAGACTAAGAGAAGGATGGGTGGAAAGGCAGAGCAAGTTAAGTAGGGAGTGCAGGAGGTGGGAAGGGGGAGAGGGGTAAAGGGTTGAAGGCCAGAGGCTGGGATTACACAAAAGATCCAAGAAGAGTCATCAGCTTACATTAAAAAATCTTCTCAAGTGTGACCTTTGTGGTTGATATGTTTTCTTCCCTGTGTGTGGGTGGGTGGGGGGGGGGGAGGAGTTTTATTCACCACCGCCTGATCACGTGTTGGACTCGTCCTCATCAGCTAGTACCCTCCCAATTAATACTAGCTCATTATAGTCGATCTCTTGGTACTGGTGGAGCCCCTACACTCCCGGCCTGAGCGGGGCTCAAACCTCCGCCTGCCAGGTCGGAGCCTGCGCAGTGCAGAGCTTTTAACATTGAGCTACCGGAGCGGTGTATGTGTAATTTCGCCTCTTGGTCTGCTGCGGGTCTCTCTCGAGACAGCCAGCCGTTCCCCTACGGAAGAGCACAGAGCTCATAGTACCGATCTTTGGGTAGGACTGAGACCACACACACACAACACACCGCGACAACGAGGTCACAACTCCTTGCCTGACGTCGCGTACCTACTCACTGCTAGGTGAACAGGGGCTACACGTGAAAGAAGATAAACCCAACTTATCTTCACCCGGCCGGGGAATCGAACCCCGGTCCTTCTGGCTGTGAGGCAGACGCTCTATCCACTGAGCTACCGTGAGTTGCATTATGTGATATATATATATATATATATATATATATATATATATATATATATATATATATATATATATATATATATATATATATATATGCGTATGTAAGCATTAAAGCACAAAGAGACAACTACGTAATAACAAGAAGAGTAATAATAATAATAATAATAATAATAGTAATATAAATAATAATAATAATAATAATAGTCACAAATAAAAGTCTAAAAATTTCAACACGCATCCATTAATTACATCCATAGGCCTATTCTTTATATTTACGCTCCCTGGCTCCCAACGGTAATGTAACCCAGCCGTTCCCTGACGTGACGCCCGGGGAAGGGGGGAGGGAAGGGAAAAGCTGGGAAGGGAGGGAGTGGGCGAGAGAAAAGGAAGGGAGGGGGGGCTAGAGGGAGGAAGGGAAGAGGGTGATGGAGGTAAGGGATTAAGAGGAAGGAAGGGTGGGGGGGTAGGAGAGGAGGGAGAGAAGTCTTGAGAAAGAAATAAGGAGAGTAGACAAGAGGAGAGAGTACCAGGGAGTGTGTAACCAAAAGCGACGAGAAGGAAGAAGGAAGAACTAAGTGGGTGACGGATAACAAGGAGGGGAGGAGGAAAAGAGAGCAAGGTCCAGAAAGCGAGATGAGAAGAGTATGAGCTAACAGAAAGGAAGGAAGAGTGGAAGAGGGAGGTGAAAGGAAGAATTGGGTGATGGAGGACAGGAGGAGGAGGAGGAAGAAGAAGGGGAGGAGAGGAGAAAGAGGAGAGAGAGGTGTATAAGGCAATAGAGACGAGATGTGAGGGAGGAAGAGGGAAGCGGAAGGAAGAAGTGGGTGATAGAGGAGGAGAGGAGAGGGGCAGGAGGAGGAAGAGGAGGAGGAGAGGGAGGAAAGTCTAGAGAAAGAAACGAGGAAAGTAGGAGGAGAGAGAGAGGTATATGAAGTAATAGAGAAAGGAAGGAAGGAAGGGAAGAGGAGGAGAAGGGAAGAAGTGAGTGATGAAGGAGGAGACAAGAGAGTGCCCTAGAGAAAGAAATAAGGAGAGTAGGAGAGAGAGAGGAGGAGAAAGGGAGGTGTGTGAAGTAAGAGAGAAGAGAGAGGAAGGGGAAGAGGAGGGGAAAGGCGTAGAGAGGCCAGAAAGAAGGTAACAAAGAAGGGGTGCTTAGAGACGTGATGGCAGGGCGGTGGAGGACTTAAGGGGCGAGGAAGTTGAGGAGAAGAATGGAGTAAGTGGATGAGAATGGGTCGTGGAGGGCCTGTGCCAAAGTGGGGCGGCGAGAGAAAGAGAGAGAGGGAGAGAGTTGGTGTTCTGGTAGGAGAGGGAAAGGCGAGGCACACGAGAGGCGCTGCGAGGGACTGGATAAAAAGGAAAATGAGTACAAAGGCGCGGAAGGAAAGGAAGGGAAGAGCACGAGGCGAGTGGAAGATTGTAGGGTAAATGTTATACTCTCAGGGGTTTACTTTGTCCTAGACGGCCCCTTGTGTCTTTCTCCTCCTCCTTCTCCTCCGCCTCCTCCACTTCCGCCTTCTCCTTTCTTTCTTCTTCCTCCTCCTCTTCCTTCTCATCCTCCTGTTTCTCCTCTTCCACTTCCGCCTTCTCATTTTCGTCTTCTTCCTCCTCCTCCTCCTCCTCTTCCGCTTCCGTCTTCTCTTTTTCGTCTCCCTCCTCCTATCTACATGCATACATACACATACATACATACATACATACATAAATACATACACTCTTATAATCAGACTACCCTTCCCACCTTTCCTTCATCGATACATTCTTACATACCACCATGACAAAAAGGCAGACAGACTGACAGACAAACAGACAGAGAGACAAGCAGGATTTAGACACAGGCAGACAGACAGAAGCGGATAGGCAGATAGGCCGAAACAATTTAAAGGTACAATATTTACAAAGGAAAAAATTTTATAGGTTGTTACACACACACACACACACACACACACACACACACACACGCACATTTCTCTCTCTCTCTCTCTCTCTCTCTCTCTCTCTCTCTCTCTCTCTCTCTCTCTCTCTCTCTCTCTCTCTCTCACACAAATTTCTTCATCTATCTATCTATGTCTACATGTATGTATATCTATATCTATTTATCTATTCTCTGTCTACATATATCTATTTATCTATATTTATCTATGTCTACTATCTATCTATAATTATTCTCTCTCTCTCTCTCTCTCTCTCTCTCTCTCTCTCTCTCTCTCTCTCTCTCTCTCTCCTTGCTTGCCGATTTATGTTGTATCAGTGCATAATATCGTCTATGAGTCTACGACAGACAACAGTTAGGTTTGCTAAGTGGCGGCGTGTGGCATGTCCATGAACGATGCCGTGAAACATTCGCCGCGGGTATTCGAACGAAACAGCGGCAGCCAGGGGAGACTAACCCTTATCTTCCCCACCAGCTGTTGGGTGAATGTTTTTAATTGACACTGGACCCGTGAGCACTGATAAAATTAATGTAATGCCCATTGCGAATGAAAAAAAAGCCTAAATCACATGGCTGTTATATGCGATAATTTAGCATTAGGTTTAGAGCAGGGTGGCCGCGGTTCATGAAGCTCCATACTGAGTGCTGAGACTCGACAGAAACACATCAGCGAATCCAGTCTTTGCTTGGCCGTGTGGCGTGGTGCGTGTGCCTGCTGGCGTCAGGGGATTATCTGAAATTATCATCTCTGTTACAGTTCTCCTAATCAAGGTATGAAAAATCGTTCTGACCTCTTGTCCTTATGATCCTCGACAGTGTTGTAATAATGTATTTGCTTACGCACTATTTTTTTATTTTTTTTATTTTTTATCCCTTACACAAATCTATTACTGTGTGGGTGGGTGTGTTAGTGTCCATCTATTACTGTGTGTGTTAGTGTCCATCTATTACTGTGTGGATGTGGTGACTTACACACACACACACACACACACACACATTAATAGGTTCGTTACTTTAAATGCCTTGAAAAACAAAAAGGATTAACACTCAAGATGACTTTTTATGAATGGTATTGATCTGCGATAATTACTTTCTTTTGTCTTATTCGCCTCCCAACACTGGCAGGTCGGCGTGGCTCAGGTCTACGAGGTCGGGCTCCAGGAAGGGCCTGCTCCGCCCCCCTCCGCCTCGCTCAGCCCAGATGCCGTAAAGTGGGATCGGCACCTCTTAACGCGCGTGTTTCCTCTCCTTCGCTGTTTTTTTAGTTCTCTTCGTTTGCAGTTTCTCTTTTCATTTTGCTTGGCGCGAGTTAGCTGACTTTTACTATATATATTTTAAGCTTCTTTCAGACATCTAACGTTGGCCTTTTATTTATTTTATCCTTGTTTTTACACTTTTTCGTTTTTCTTTTACGCCTTTTCTGATCTGATTTTCTCCACATGGAATATATATTCTTTTACATTTTCTTTTCTTCTTTCATCATTTATTTCCCGGAACTTTTGTCTGTGAAAGAACTGTTGCTCGCAAATTCGTTTTAAACTCTTCCTCCTTCCTCATTTCGTAACATTAAACACTAATCTTGACGCCGACGTGAATATTGTAACGCAGAAATAAAGTGAAGTTTCAGTTCTCACGTGAGAATTCCAACAATGTAAAATAACCTCGTTTCATAATTTGCTTTTATTTCGCTAATTACGTTCTCCAATACACAGGCAAGCCATTACCAGGAGGATATTCAGGCTAACTTGTAGGATGCTTTCACTCTTTTTCGGTCACATTTTATGATTAAATAAGAAAAAATAAAAATAAAATGTCCGCACAGCAACGCGATGATCTCATGAACGTGTTTGAGGGGAAAAGTTAGTTACGGAATTTAGCCTATTTAGGCGGCCGTATTACTAAACATTTCCTCGCCCAAGTTCACCTATTTGACAAGGCTTTCGTAGGAGTTTGTGGTATTTCCAGAAGTAGTTTTATGACTCTGGTGGTAGTCTGACCCTTCTTCTGTACCATTAACCTAAAGAAACACTCATTAGAACCCGACTCATCCCCACTTTGACCTTTAGAAATAGTTGATGTGACAAGCGAATGTCTTATAATACCGACCCTAGTAGGTCTTTTGTTCTTAACTCTGGCGTTCTTGTTGTTGGTGGTGTTATTGTTGTTTTTCTTTTATTGTTTACTTTTCAATACTACCACTGCTTTTCTTTCTTCTTCTGCCCCTGCCTCGCCTCTGCCTCTGCTTCAGTTTCAGCTTCTCCGTCATGTACCTCGCCTTTTTCTTCTGCTTCTGTGGCTTCGTTTCCTTCCTCGTCTTTATTTTCTGCTTCTGAGTCCTTTTTTTTATTTTCCTCTTTCTTTTTCTTTCTTTTTCTTCTACATTTTTCTTTTTCTTCGTCTTCTTCTTCTGTTACTGATGCTTTGTTGAGGGTTATGTTGAAATTATCCTAATTAAAGTTGCTGCTGTTATTGATTATCTTACCTTTGCCAGGAATGATAACGATAATGATGATAGATGTATAATGTTCTCGTTCTTCTATTCTAATGTTGCCACCTTCATCGGTAGTGTTGTTGTTATTCTTGATAGATTAGCGTTATTTTTTTCTCCATTGTGTTGTTCCAGAGGTGGTGGTGGTGGTGGTTGTTCTCGTCTTTAAGAAGCCACTCGCCGCCCAAACTTTGTGTGATCCAAGTTTTATTAATCAACATGCTGTCTTCCACGTTTTTTATTTACTCTCTCTTTTCTGGCTCTTGGCAAAACTTCCGAGAGGAGTTAACAAAATTCTTTCATTATTAAATCCCTAACATACTCGTCTTCTCACTCCCTCCGCCCTCTTCTTTACTTCTCTCCTGTTTTCTCCTATTTTCTTGTGTCCATTACTTTTTTCCAATCTCTTTCCTTTTCTCAAATATTTCTTCTATGCCATTCATTCCTTGCCATCTGCTTTCCCTACTTCCATTGGTTGTCCTTTCTGCCCCACCTTCTTTTCGAGCATAAGGAAGGGACAGAGTTGAGAGAGAGAGAGAGAGTGAAGCAAGTCAGATAGAGTCAACCCACGAGCCTTGCCCAACACTTAGAAGTAGGTCCCCTTGTCCCGTTCCACCTCCTCCCCTTTCCCTTCCCCAATCCCTCTCACTGTAATGTATGTTAATCATATACATGGCAGCGAAAGTTTGCCAGCGGGGAAGGGAAGGAAAGGAGGAAGGAAGGGAAGGGAAGGAAGTAGGCACGGCAGGAGGAAGGAAGGGAAGGAGATGGGATTAAGGAGAGGGAAGGAGGGAGGAAAGGCGAGGAAAGAAGGGAAGAGGAGAGGAGACGAGAAAGGTGAAGTAAATTAGTTGACGGTGTAAGTGAACATTATGTAGAGAAGAGAGAGAGAGAGAGAGAACGTGTACCGAAAATAACGAAATAACAAGAGAAAAGAAAGAAATGAACGAAAAAGAATAACATTAGCCATTTCACTACACATCTCTCTCTCTCTCACACACACACACACACACACACACACACACACACACACACACACACACACACACACACCTCCAGCAGCACCTCGGCCCTGCTCACACTTACTCTAATTAAGGCCAGCGCTAACACGCCCCCCTCTCCCCCTCACCCCCCTCAAATGCAGCAGGGCCGAGAGTCAGCGCGCCGGGTCTTGCGCTATTCCGCACCGACATTACATCAATGGCGAATTTCTGCGACTCCGAGAACACCACTCAACCTGTTCACCTTGCTGGGCTGGTCTTGGGTTGTTATTGTTGTTTTTGGGAGTGTTATTGTTCGGGTCATTGTAGCTGTCTCATGTTGTTAGCTTGTATGTTTTTTGTATTTCTTTGTGTTGTGCTACGTGTTCTTTGAGTTTTTGTGTTGGTTTTGTCTTGTTATTTTTGTTGTCATTGATGATATGAGATAGGCCACAGTATAATGTTGTTTTGTAGTTGTAGGTTTTGCTGTATCGTTCGTTGCCATTAAGAAACATGATCCCCACTGCTACCGGGTTAAGCGTTCTGTTTATGGATAGAGCATAAATGAACAACAGAGAGTGGGACATAGAACAGAGCCCTGGGGAGTACCGCAGTTGATACGTTTATAGAAAGAACAGTGGCCGTCTAATACAGAGAGATAGGATCCGTAGGAGAGTAGTTTTGGACACAAAGATTAGTGACTGAAAACATATATTGGTAGTTGCTTCGTTGCGAGACCAGTGATTTGTTCTGCAGATCATTGAAACGCCTGATAAATAAAATAAATCTAAAAAAAAAAAAGGCAGTCGTGTTATAAGCCAGTCAACTTTGATACCTATTCTTTCATGTTCTGAGTAGCGGGCTTTTTTTTCACATTTGTTACCTTTTTTGTGCCCTTGGACTGACTCCTCTGCTGTAGAAAATAAAAATAAATGTTCCCGTGTTTCTCCTCTGCCTCTTGCTGATCTCCTCTGCCCCCTTGCCTCCTGCTCCACCTCTTCCTCTTCCCCTTACTTGAGTACGTTCATGGGAGTGATGTATCTCCTCTTTAGTTCTTCCCCTTTGCCCTCGTCACCCTCTCTACCCTCTGGCTCAATGTCTCTCAACGCTCCCCGTCCTGTCGTTACCACCCGGCGCTGCTCTTGAGGCGCTAACTAGAGAGGGGACAGAAGGGGAGGGTCGTGAGGCGAATAGGAGGGGACGAGGAGGAGGAGGAGGGAAGGTGTACAGGGACCAGATTGTTGACAGGAAGGAAAGTGCCGCAATGCCTCCCAAAGTTTGTAATAGACTTGGAGCGGAATTTCGCTATAGTTTGTTGCTTTACGTTCACTTATATAGCATTATCACTTGGTTCATTAATAGCTAACGTGGCGCACACACACACACACACACACACACACACACACACACACACACACACACACACACACACATCACGGATACATGTCGTTATATCAGGTCTTGAGGAGGAAGAGGAGGAAGAGAAGAAGAAGAAGGAGAATAGGAGGAGGTAGAGGAAGAGGAGAAGGAGTAGAAGGATCAGGTGTTCAGGAGGAGGAGGAGAAGAAGAAGAAGAAGGAGAATAGGAGGAGGAAGAGGAGGAGGAGGAGAAGGAGTAGAAGGATCAGGTGTTCAGGAGGAGGAGGAAGAGAAGAAGAAGAAGGAGAATAGGAGGAGGAAGAGGAGGAGGAGAAGGAGTAGAAGGACCAAGTGTTCAGGTTATAAGGACTCAAATCCGCAGCTCCCCTTGCGATATGGGTCCCTGAATCCCGTCGGTGTGGGTTCAGGCGTCCATAAAGGGGATCAGACGCCACTCCATTGTGCTCCCCGCTGACTGACTGACCCTCCTGTCGCCCTGCGTATACACACACACACACACACACACACACACACACACACACACACACACACACACACACACACACACACACACACACACACACACACACACACACACACACACACACACACACACACTCTCTCTCTCTCTCTCTCTCTCTCTCTCTCTCTCTCTCTCTCTCTCTCTCTCTCTCTCTCTCTCTCTCTCTCTCTCTCTCTCTCTCTCTCTCTCTCTCTCTCTCTCTCTCTCTCTCTCTCTCTCTCTCTCTCTCTCTCTCTCTCTCTCTCTCTCTCTCTCTCTCTCTCTCTCTCTCTCTCTCTCTCTCTCTCTCTCTCTCTCTCTCTCTCTCTCTCTCTCTCTCTCCCTGCACACTCCGTAATATCATAATTTCACCTCGCAGCGGCAGTAGAGGATTTAGCGAGATTTTCCTTTCCTCTTTGCACTTTCATTCGCGGCAGCTCATAATTCTATATATTTCCCCTCATCTCTTTTTTTTTTCCTCTCCTCCTCTTTGCCTCCGCGCCCCAGTGAAGGATTTATGCAGCATTTTCTCTCTCTCTCTCTCTCTCTCTCTCTCTCTCTCTCTCTCTCTCTCTCTCTCTCTCTCTCTCTCTCTCTCTCTCTCTCTCTCTCTCTCTCTCTCTCCATTATCTATTTTTTTTTCTCTCTCTCTCCATTATCCTCTGCGTTGTGTTTACCTCGGTTTGTCTTAGCACGCATCTGACAGTTATATATATGTGCGAGTGTCTTAATATCTTCCCTCTTGGTTTTTGTTTTGTTTAGCGTTTTTACATTTCCAAGGGAGGAGGACCAGCAGCAACCCTCGCCTGGGAGCACAACAGCGGCGAATAGCAGCAGGCAAATAAACTAATTCGCGCGAGGAGTAATTAAATAAGTGACTCTTTAACTGACAAAAGAAATGAAGTAACGGTAATTTCCTTGGCCGTTCCTGCGTCCTGTACTAAGCGAAGTGGAGGAGGAGGAGGAGGAGGAGGAGGAGGAGAAGGAAGGCAACGACGACGGAAAGAGGAAAAGGAAAAGGTGAGGAGACAGAGAAGGAAGATGAGAAACAGAGAAATAGAAAAGGGATGAGAAAGAAGAAGAGAGGAAAATAGTAGGAGGGGGTCGTATTGTGTTTGTTGCGCCAAGATATGTTGCGCTATGTTTTTGTTTTTGTTGTTATTGTTGTTTCTGTGACCTCTTTAGGGATTTGCAGGAAGGAGAGGGTGATGAACAGCGCCATTTCCTTGCTTCCTGTTTTCCTTCCCTTCCTCTGCTTAATTCCTGTATTCTTCCTTCCTTACTTCATTCATTTTTCTTGCTGTTGTTTGATCTTCGCGCTGTGCTGTCTTCTCCTTTCCTCTCACAACTTTATTTTAATCTTCTTATGCTATTCTTTCTCTTCTTTATCCACTTACGTTATTTTTGTTCTCTTCTTTTTCCTCTTTCTTTCTCTACTTACCTTATTTCTCTTCCTTTCTTTATTTACTGTGTTTCTCTTCTCACGTCATTTCTGTTTTATATTTCTTTTTCATCTTACGGTCTGTTCTGTTTCTCTTTTTTTTTATACTAACGTTATTTCCGCTCTTTTCCTTCCCATTTTTCCTTCCTACGTTGTTTCTGTTCTTGTCTTTCTTTCCTGTGTTTCTCTTCTTACGTCATTTCTGTTTTATATTTGTTTTTCATCTTACGGTCTGTTCTGTTTCTCTTTTTTTTATACTAACGTTATTTCCGCTCTTTTCCTTCCCATTTTTCCTTCCTACGTTGTTTCTGTTCTTGTCTTTCTTTCCTGTGTTTCTCTTCTTACGTCATTTCTGTTTTACATTTCTTTTTCATCTTACGGTCTGTTCTGTTTCTCTTTTTTATACTAACGTTATTTCCGCTCTTTTCCTTCCCATTTTTCCTTCCTACGTTGTTTCTGTTCTTGTCTTTCTTTCCTGTGTTTCTCTTCTTACGTCATTTCTGTTTTATATTTCCTTTTCATCTTACGGTCTGTTCTGTTTCTCTTTTTTTTTTATACTAATGTTATTTCCGCTCTTTTCCTTCCCATTTTTCCTTCCTACGTTGTTTCTGTTCTTGTCTTTCTCGTCCTTTTTTTCTCTGCTTTCTCTAACGTGTTTCTGCTCTCCTCTTTCAGCGCTTGCCGTGTCGCCCTTGTCGCATTCGTTGCTCTTCCCGTGTTCTTATCTCTCCGCCTCCCTCATTTTTCTTCGCTTGATTAAATTCCTTCCCTGATCCACTTCTTCCCGCCACAATACCTTCCGTCCATCCCTTCTTGCTTCGCTACTCGTTATTTCCTTTGTTTCTTCTTTTCTTTCCTCGTAATTCTGTCTTCCGTTTCATCCCTCCGTTCGTTCTTATGTTTATTTTTTTCGTTTTTCGTGTCTTTCTTTTAAACTTCTTCCTCTCTTTCTTCCTTCCTTGCCTTTGTTTTTCTTCATTCTCATTCTCATTCTCATTATCTCTCTCTCTCTCTCTCTCTCTCTCTCTCTCTCTCTCTCTCTCTCTCTCTCTCTCTCTCTCTCTCTCTCTCTCTCTCTCTCTCTCTCTCTCTCTCTCTCTCTCTCTCTCTCTCTCTCTCTCTCTCTCTCTCTCTCTTCCCTTTTTTATAGTTAATCTTCTTTCTTAAGCAGTTGTCTTAGTCCCAAACTGTATTTCTCTCTTCCTCCCTCTTTGATCTTTCTCTCTCTACTTCTTCGTAATTACAATGTTATGCTCCTTTTCTCTCTCTCTCTCCCTGTTTCCACCGTCTGTTTACTTTTATGTTAGTGTGATTTTTGGTCCATTGCAATCTGTCTTTGTTACTTTCCTTTCATTCTTCCTTTCATCCTTCCTTCCTTCCTTCCTTCCTTCCTTCTTTATTTGTCCTATCTCTCCTTCTTTTCCTTTCTTCACATCCTTCCTTCCTTCCCTCCAATTTTCCTTAATTTTTTCCTCTTCCTTCAATCCTTCATTCCCTCCTTTCTTCCTTCCTTCCTTCCTTCCTTTATTTGTCCTACCTCTCCTTCTTTTCCCTTCTTCACTTCGTTCCTTCCTTCCTTCCCTCCCTTCCTTTTATTCATCATCATCTTCCTTCCATTTATCCATCTACTCATCCCCCAATCTTTCGCTCACACGTATATTTTTTTTGGTATCATCCTTTATCACTTCCCCTCTTTACCTTTTTGCGCAATGTCGTCAATTCGTTCATTTGTTCCTTTCTTGCTTCGTTCCCTCCTTCCTTCCTCACATCCTTTCATCCCACCCTGTCTTTCATCCTTTCCTCAATCCTCCTCGCTTCCTTTCATCTGTCCTTCCTCCTTCTCACTCCTTCCTCTCTTCAGCTTCCTTGCCACACTCTTCCCTCGCAGATGCGCAAAGAAAAAATCCTAATGATGGCTACAAGGCTCATTCCGACGCCTGGTAAATCTTGTCCGCGAAGTCTTCCTCCT
>NC_066559.1:1829805-1857305 GCF_024679095.1 Eriocheir sinensis | reverse complement strand
CACTGGATAGACAGACACAGAAGTAGAGTAGAGAGACAGAGCTTGCAGACAGAGAGACAGAAAGAAATGAGATGAAAGAAAATAGTTTTAAGAGGGAGATTGGGTAAAGGGAGACAGATAAAAATGGAAGAAACAAAATAATATAACTAAGGCGGGGGGCTTCGTGGTGCAGTGGTTAGCACACTCGGCTGAAAACCGAGTGAGCCCGGGTTCGATTCCCGGGCGGAGTGGAAAAATTTGGGCGGCTTTTCCGATACCCTACGCCCCTATCCACCCAGCAGTGAATGGGTACCAGGTATTAATCGGGGGCTGTGTCCCGTCTCCTGGGATCTGTTCCGTTTTCCTATAATTCCTTCCCCTTCTGTCTCTCTCCGGCATATGACCACAGATGTTGCGCCGACTAAACGAAACTTTCCAATGTAACTAAGGCGTTTAAAATATATTGGAACAGATTATTATTTTCAAGTAGCACAATGATAACAATAATAATGATAACCACCACCACCACCACCAACAACAACAACAACAACAACAATGCACCACACTCGCTACCTCAAAACCTCAAATTCCCCGCCCGGCCTCAGCGCCACTTAATTGTCCCTCTCGTCTCCCGCCACGAAACACTAATTAGCGACGCGTCCACGATCACCGGGCAGGGAAACAAAAAAAAAAAAAAAGAGTAAGAGTAAGGGGAAGAAGAAAAAATAAAATGGCAAGGAGTTAATAAATATTCCGGAGTTTTTAATGAGGTAACTTTCCCATCAGTTCAGGCATTAACGAGACGGTGATTAAAGTACATGTGTGTGCGGGGGGGGGGATGTTATGTCTGTCTGTCTGTCAGTCTCTGTGCGTATGTATTTGTGTGCGGTCGTTCATCGTTCGCCAAGTAGTTCCAACCTGACAAACTTACGTCATCGAAGCGTCTTTACAGTTGTTCTTCTTGATTGAAAGGCTCTTATAGGCGGCGCCACTCAGCCCTTGTGGGAGATGGAACTTCGGGAAACAAATGTGTAGCAAGAGGCTTATACTGCACACACACAAACACTCTCTCTCTCTCTCTCTCTCTCTCTCTCTCTCTCTCTCTCTCTCTCTCTCTCTCTCTCTCTCTCTCTCTCTCTCTCTCTCTCTCTCTCTCTCTCTCTCTCTCTCTCTCTCTCTCTCTCTCTCTCTCTCTCCTTCTTCTTCTTCTTCTTCTTCTTCTTCTTCTTCTTCTTCTTCTTCTTCTTCTTCTTCTTCTTCTTCTTCTTCTTCTTCTTCTTCTTCTTCTTCTTCTCTCTCTCTCTCTCTCTCTCTCTCTCTCTCTCTCTCTCTCTCTCTCTCTCTCTCTCTCTCTCTCTCTCTCTCTCTCCCTCTCTCTCTCTGTCTCTCTCCCTCTCCCTCTCCCTCTATAGTACGATATACATCCTAAGAGAGCGCTTCCACATCCCCAGCCATTAAAAAGTTACACCAAATTGTCTGAAGCCGCAGAACCGCCAGCCGCGAGCGAGACTCAGAACCAAGACAACCGAAACTGACGCGAGATGGCGGCTGCAGGTTTTCGTTTTCCATCCAATTTTTACGCCGGACGAGCCACGCTGAGTCCACTCCTACCCCGAGACCCTTTGAAGCCCGGCGGCACCCCGTGAGGCAAAGGGATAGGAGAGAGGAGCGCCGCTGGTGTTTGTATTGCCCCAACGTTCGGCGCGGCGCTGGCGTGAGGGGCCAAAACGCGGAACTTTCTCAGGGTCAGGCAAGGACGAACCGCGACCAGTGTGTGGGAGTTAGAGATCTTGTAGTATACCTTTGAGAGAGAGAGAGAGAGAGAGAGAGAGAGAGAGAGAGAGAGAGAGAGAGAGAGAGAGAGAGAGATACTTAGGTCTAGAAAAATTCAGAGGTTCTTAACTTTTACTACCCCCCCCCCCCTCTAGGAATGGGTCCTTCCACGCCCCCCTTGCATGTATAGATAAAATTAGCTCCCAAGTTTATTAACAATGGTAAGCCTAACTAGACTATATTAAACTATAGTTAATACGGGCGATAATTTTCCTTTTTTTTTTCATAAGCTTCTCAATATTATCCCACGCTCTTGTTAAGATCATAGTATACTCCAGCAACAGAAATTCCAACTTTTCCTTCAGGGTTAGAGCAAAGCCGCCGCTGAAAATTACTAACGCCCACCTAGGAATGCACGCCCCCTTTCAAGAACCAGTGGGCCTAAGTCTAGATATACGAAGTCCAGTCACTCTGCTTCAAAACTGTGACCAGTACGCGCAGGGGGCGGTTTGGGGGCGGAGCAGCGGGATGACGTCACTTGAAGGTAAAAAAAAAATACCCGCCAGTTCAGGGGTGACTAAAGTTGCGGCCGTGTGTGCACTTTGGATGTGCATGCTTGCTTTCTTTCACAGCGCGTTCAGGCAAGCCACTGATGTATGACTTGACTTGGTGTATATAGAATTAGCAGTGGGCTAGATGTTCTACGTCACACATAAGTAGTCACGCTCATGAGTTCTCACAGTCGCTCAAAGAAATTTTTCAGATTCTGTTTCTGTGTAGTTTTTTTGTTTTTTTTTTTTTTTTAAGAATCACTCGACGGATTATCTGTCAAAACCCATTTCCTTAGCCTTCATCCGGATACATATCATAACTTTTCCGAGACTGTTATTTCCCTGCTCCGCTTGTCTCATACTGGCCAGCCTGGGACGATTAAGCCCACATTATCTTTTTTTTTTTCGACTTTCGGCTGTGCAAAGGGAAGCTGATCCGAGTGGCAAGTGGCGTGTCAGGCTGTATTTACCTATTTGTATTTACCTATTTGTAGTCTACAGGGCCCGAGCTAAGCTTTAATAGTCCCGTCTCCATATCTACATTCATCCAGCCTTTCCTTCATTTGATGGACACTGCTCGCCCCCACCACTTCTTCCCGCAAGGTGTTCCAGGTGTTAATACTTCTATGTGGAACGAGAGAGTGATGCCTCAGGTGACATGATTTCCTAGGGAGGAGTGAACGGTGAAGAGAAAGTCCCGAGTGCCTCTGTCTTCGCTCGTGTGTAAGTCAAGGGAAGTGAAACTGGTCCTCAGAGTAAAGAACTGCAAAAATCTTCTTCCATTTCTCTCGCCCCAGTCCCTTCAGCCTCGGTTTATTCGTCGCAGGGATCCGTCACGCCGGGATTGCTCTGCACCAGAAATTCCGAGGCCTTAAAAGTGCGTCTAACTAGAAACTTTGCTGCTGCCTCAGTGACGTAGACAAATTCCAGGGAGTTTGCTTTTAACCAACAAACGGCTGAAGAGATGGTCCAGCCGATCACTTCCACTCGTTGGGGAATAGAAAAAAGTGCATTGTATACCCCGCTAAACTTGGTTGAAATAAGTAATTTATCGTTTATGCAAAGCAAGCAGATTGTTACGAAATTTTTCTCCACCCAAATCCCTGTTGGATACACTTTCTTGCCCAACTGTGCTCATCATGCAAACTATTGAAAGATTTGAAGCTGAGAAGGGAAAGGCTTGGTGTGGGGCCCTAGCAGTGTGTGAGTCGTGCCGCCACGATGAAGCTGCCACAGATACTTTCTAAATATAAAAGAAAGGTTGTGCAGTTGAATTTTTACCATTGGAAAACTATGTGTGGCTGTGCTGTGTTAAACGTATGGTGCGTCGCAAAGTAAGTCAGCCTTTTTTTTTGTCCCAGTTATGAACGGCTTATTATATATACCGGAAGTCGAAAGAGATAATTCGAAAATTCACGGACTTTGGGTTTGGGAAGCGGCATTTTCCCGTCTTTCGTAATAGGGTGGAATCATTTTTTCTTTCATCATCCGTAGAAGTATTTACCCTCCTGTGAACATGGGATCATCTAGAGACCCATATCCCAACCCTGGGGTCGCCAAGCGCTTTTCCGGGGGTCGCCAAGACCTCAAAATAAAAAAAAGGTGTTTTTATGTCACAATAACACATAAACAACTAAACTAGTGGGGTCGCGGTCATGTCTAGAGGTGCATGATTGGGGTCGCCTGAAAATTTTTTTGGGAACCACTGATTCTAGAGTGTGCCCTTAGACTGGCTTGTCAGAGTCAGGGTTTTCGTAACTTGGGCCGCCTTGGATTAGGTTATGTTCTTGGCTTCTTGTGGTTCCGTCTTGGCCGCGGGCGACTTTAACTTGCTGGCAGCCGGGGCCGCCGACGGTCACGGGAATAACTTTACATAACTTTCTCACCGAGTAAATGGAATTCCAGCGCATTTCCGTAAGTCTGCGCCAATAAATACAAAGCAACACACACACACACACACACACACACACACACACACACACACACACACGGTCAAATGTCATGGCAGCACATTATAGTAAAGAAGTAATTTTCCCTTCCCTTTGTAAGCCTTGTGTTGGCCGCGGCCGCGTCTTGTGTGGCGCGTCTCGTCCCTTACCCCGCAGGGTCACGTCACGGCCGCCCCGCGTTAGCCCGCGTCACGCAGCCCAAGGTCTACACAGGCCTCCTGGCTCCCCCGCCCCGCACCGCCACTGCGTTCCGCCTCCCCGAAACTTTAAATTTTGAGGTAGTCCGTTTCACTTTAAAAACGTTATTACTTCTTTTATAGGTTATCAATATGCAGGCTCTTTTTCACACTGCCTTAACTCCCAAATTGCTGTGCGTGAGAATAATAGAAAAGGAAAATATTTCTTTACTTGAAAGGCGCAACATAAACTCGCTAAGAAAAGACCGTCGCACTCACCTAAACAAGAATGATGTGTGTTATGGAGTGAAAACTGTAGACTGAGACCAACATTGTCCTCGGTTCCATAAAAAAAAAAAAAATTATGAATATACTTTAATTATTTTGTGAGTGTATTTATTTGTGTGTGTGTGTGTGTGTGTGTGTGTGTTTGTGTTTGTGTTTGCGTCTGTGCTTGCATATCTGTGTGTGTGTGTGTGTGTGTGTGTGTGTGTGTGTGTGTGTGTGTGTGTAGAGGGAGGAGAGATGTTTGATAGGGAGAGATATTATGAATTCAAATAAACGGTGTAACATTTTTCCATTCCATTGTAACCTGCATAAATCTACTTGGCTGGTTTAGCACACACACACACACACACACACACACACACACACACTAGTCGGACGCTCCCCTCCGCGGCTCCTCACGCTATGCTAATGTAATGTTTTCCTGAGGTCACATTAGGCGGGCAGCGGATTGCAGCGCCAGCCAGTCAGTACACATTCCCCCGCTGCTGTCCGTCTGCTGCAAGGACCTCTAGACTCGCTCGTTTTGCTGATGATGATGAGGAGGAGGAGGAGGATACTTCGCGTCGTTTATATTCTGGTTGACGTGCAGCCGATGCGTCATGGCGCCTCTTGAACGACTGATCTGGCTGACAGTTCGCGCACAAATCGAATCCCGAAAAAACTAGGGTCGCATTTTAAAACATTTCGTCGCTCACTGTCCCCCATGCAAATGCTCACCGGCTGCCTATTTCCCAAGTCTAGCTTGATTGGAGCAATAGACAGCGGCTCCGTGCCCGACGAAGAGGTTCAACGATTCAGGGGTACGACTGGCTGGCTGGCTGGCTGTGGAGTAATACCCTTCCAAGACCGAAAAGTGTTAAGCTCAAGGGGGGTCGATGGAGGCGAAGTCCCGCGTATTAAGTGTGGATGACCCGCCCAAAGGAAGTCAGGTTAAGTTATATATTTGCACAATTCTAACCAAGATACTCCCCGGGGATCAGTCAACGGCAACTATATATGTTGAACCTCCGCGTTGTGCGTGGCGCCGCTGCTGCTGTCCACTGTTCCAGCCAGACCAGGCATTGGAAATAAGCTTACTGGCTCTCTTGCGCCGAGTTACGTCTCCTTTATGATGTACACACACACACACACACACACACACACGCACCTTCCTCTCTCACACACACGCACACAGTTTCCCCATACACACACACCCACACACCCATTCCCCTTACAGACACATTCCACTTACACACATACACACATACTTTCCTCTTACATACATACACACGCACACTCATACACTAACACACCCGAGAAAAAGGGAGAAAAAATAGGCAAAGTGGTAGATAAACAAGTTGGCAGGCCGAGATAGACAGACGTGTGCAGCGCCAGACCCACACCGTGAAGGCAGGCACGGAGGCAGGGAGGGAGGCAGGCCCCGGCGGTGTGTCTGCTGCATTTCGTTGTCGTGCTGTCGCGTTTCATGTTTCATATTAGAGCACATCAGTATCACCTTCCTTCCCCTTCCTGGCACACCCTTACCCACCCTTGCTCACGTCATCATTCAGCCATTACTAGACTACTGCAGGACAAATGGCTTTCGCAGCGTTCTCCCTCGCTCTCTGTTTCAGGTTAGTGTACTCCATTCCGCTCCGGCATTTGCCCCAATTTCATCTGATCGTCTGTCTGATCAGCTCTGCAGTTCCTGGGTTACCACTCTATTACTTTCGTGACCCATCTATTATCAGTTTTACGCGTATGATATGACCTGCCTAAGTCCAGTCCTTATTCTCCTTCATCATTAAAAGGTCCTCAACATTTGTCTGATCCTTAATCCGTCCGCTGCGATTGTCAGATTTGGCTTTCACTGGTAGCCTGGTAACATACAGTCCCAGGTCTTTCTGTGCCTATGTGGTGGACAGTGGAGTGTTTCCCATGTGGTATTGGTGTGCTGGATACCCCCTCCCAAGGTGCATGACTTTACATTTTTCTTCATTGAATTGTAGCAGCCACTTTTTGTTCCATTCCTGTAGCTTGGTGATGTTTTCTTGTAGGAAATCCGCAGTCGAGGGGTTAAAATACGATGCTCTGCCAGTCTCCCCTTGTTATACTCAGCATTAATTCGGTATTCTTCTTTATGCTTCCTTACCTAACCGAACCTTAAAAGTGTTTGACTGTGTAGAAGTCTGTGCCACCGTCTCGGTTTGGTAGCACTGTGGAGAGCTGCGGCATTTTGTTAAGAGACACGAAACTGCTTGGTGCGTGAAAAGACGTGGCACTGCGAGGAAGTTATGGCACTCTAAAGACGAGTGATTAAGATGAAGTACCGAGCGGAAGGAAATGCGCCGCACAGTAATAAGGAGAGGCGAAAGTTGGAGGGATGTGGACCTGGAAGTTGGTCTGGCATTTGGAGGCGTAGCACAGCGTCGCGGGACGGGGCTGTGTGTGTGTGTGGGGGGGGGGGGGGGGGACGAAGCGTGTTGTGTGAAGACGCAAAACAAAGTGGCTTTATGAAATTCTGTGTTGCGGGAAATAAGTGACAAAAATACAGCTAAATAAGCAAGTAAAGCTGTCCCCGGCCAGCGTAGTGCAGCGGCGGCAGTTTTCAGTTTCATTCCCGTCCACAAACCCGAAATGGCGCCGCGTCGGCCACGGGACGGCGTACTGGCGGTGGAAGTGTTAATGTTATTACGTAAACAAAACAAACGTGTAAATATTTGACAGCTTTTCCCTGCTCGCGCGTGTGTGTGTGTGTGTGTGTGTGTGTGTGTGTGTGTGTGTGTGTGTGTATTTGTGTGTGTTTGCGTGTTTTTTTTGGTTTTTTTTACAAAAGGAGACAGCTGAAGGGCAAAAAAAAAAGGAAACAATAATAAAAAAAAAAGCTCGCTACTCGCTGTGTGTGTGTGGGGGGGGGGGGTACATGTCTGCTTGTTATTTATCTCTACGAGGCCACTTGTCTATAACGAGCTCTACCCGACAAAAGCTTCCTCGACACTCGTGTGATCAGAGAAGGAAGAAATACGGCAACATCGTCCCGTTAGCTGCCCGTGTTACTCTGATTGTTCCTTCAATGTTTTCCTACAGACCAAAAATTGTGTTAGTATTCCTATCCGTCACATTTCCCATTACAGTCATCAGACGGCACTTTCCTCTTGAGGGTCACGCCCGCTAAGTAGTGCTGCTGTGTAGAGAGAGGCGAAGAAAAGGGTAATTCCTTTCTTAACCCGGTAGCTGCGGGGATCATGTTTCTTAAAGGCTCCTCTAAGCGAATTAATGAGAAAAAACATCACTCATGCAAACCAGTTCATAATATATATCAACGCATTTGTGATCAGTTTATGCATCTATTTTGGGGGGTCTTTACCATGGCAAAAATTTGGCCCGTCGCTGGTACACGTTAAAGCCACAAATTTGCCCCGTCGCTGCTACCGGGTTAAGTTATAAAGAATCCAGTTCTGTAGAAATTTCCTTGATTTGATTTAATGACATAACTTTCGCCACATGCACCAATCCATATATATGCCAACATTGTGGACTGTCACAGGAAGGCCTCGCAGACCATACGTTGGCATTACTGACCGATTTTTCGCGCGCTGAGAGATTAATCTGAAATTTTACAACTCAAAATGTACCCAAACCATGACGGGATCACCAGTACCAGGAAGAGAGGAGCGTGCAGCAGTAAGAACCTAATAGACACGTCGTCCATAAACTTTGTGAGAAAAATGACATGATTAAAAGAAAGTTGCCATTACAATTTGTGGGTTGTAATTCCTTGCAGACATGAAACGACAACAAGGAAACGACAGCGCTGTTTACCTTCATGCAATATATGACATTACAATCTTGAGCTGAGGACGACGTTACAGTGTTAAGGAGATGGGACGGAGATGACCGCTTGAGAGGAGGGAGAAGCAGGGAGACCAGTGGACTGTTAAAGGGACAAGGAGGAGGAGTAGAGGCGGGGTGATGGAGGTAGGGGGAGGACCTCATTGTTCTGTAGGAAGAGAAAGGGAGGGAGGGAAGGGAAGATGGAGAGATAATGTCATACTCTTTAGGCTGAAGTTAAGAAGCACGAAAGGAAGGAGAGAGGCGGCGAAGAAGGCAGTGGGGAGGAAAAGAAGATGATGACATTTAAGGCAAGGCGTCACATGTTCTTTCTCTCATCTCCTGAACGGCGCAAGTTTTCTCTTTTGCAATAATCACGTAACTTTTGCTGGCCGTCGACCTCTGGCTGGCTGTGCCCTCGCGGCCTGGCGGGGTGCCGCACACAGCTGTTCCACCCTCGTGTTGGTGAGTGTGTAGGCGACGAGTGTGGATGTGAGTGGGGGCGGGTGAGGGTGTGCGGGCGGGTGCGTTCGCCTGTGTGTGTGTGTGTGTGTGTGTGTGTGTTTGGGAAGCTGGGTGGGCTCGTCTGTATGTAGATCAATTTTATTTATTTCTCTAAATACAACAATGTTAAAATTTACATAGCGAAATGATGCTGTGTATGCAAGTTTACCACCAACACGTAATGATTTATAGATTAGTAAGAGCATAGTGTAAAGGCATTTGTTCATAAACGAAACCTCGCTGTTTTTACGATAATAATAGTTGTCAGTATGTATCTAGAAATTTCACACTGAAGTATGCGGCTGCGGCCTTCGTCTGGTGGTGGACGTTCCTGCAGTGTTTTAAGTGTTATGAACACATTCCAGAGTCGCGTTACGCGGGCAAGGGTGTTGTGGACTGCTGCACGGCCCATTGTCACGGCACCTCCACCAGCAACTGACTGTTGAGTGCCGCCCTCGTCCTCGTGAGCACGGGGCGAGCCAGGAGGCCGGCCAGGCGGGGCACACCTCCGTGGCTGCTAGGCTGGACTGTAACGACGCATCCATAAGGGGCTATTACACTGGGCAAATTTTCCGTGGATCTTCAGTCAAACCACGATTTCCGCTAGCGTGGTTCTCATTTGTTTCTTGTTATTGCTGCTGATGATGATGGTGAGTAATGCCGTCGTCCTTCGGTGAGATCTACCGTAGCTTTGGAAGATCGTGGACACGTCAGAAAACCACGCCAGCGGAAATCGTGGTTTGACTGAAGATCCACGGAAAATTTGCCCGGTGTAATAGCCCCTTTAGCGTTCAGGGTGAAGGAAAGTGGGGGCGGTAGGGGACCTGAACCAGATAGGCGCTTACAGGCCGAAGTGACAGGAGGTGGGAAAGACTTTAGAGCAGACGGAGGGGAAGCAAGGGACGGCTAATAGGCGAGGCATGGTGGGCGGAGAAGGCAACCCCAAACTGTGAAGCAACGTTGCCAGATTCTCCTACTCAGAGCATAATTTTTACAGGTTTCTGACCAATAACTCTAGCCAAGAAACACCAATAATTAACCATTTTAACGATAACTCTATATAAAACCAGTTAAAGGGGTGGAGAAGACAGTTTGAGGGTTGGAAATCGGCAAAAAATAGAGCCTGCGCACGACGATCTCGCAACATTGCTGTGAAGGAGACAAGGGGGTGGCTGATGTGCAGAAGGGGGGGGATTATAATAGACATGAGTGACGGGACGGCTGACGTGGAGGTCGTGTGATGTGGGAAAGATTTTACTAGGAGTGGGTCAGGGGGCAGTGGGCTTTGGCTTTCAAGGCAATGCAGTGTGTTTTTTGGTGTGGCCAGACCGGTGCATTGTGTGGGGACGTGTTCCCCTGGAGGTCAAGGGGTCATAGTACCTATCAGAAGGAGAATCTCTCTCTCTCTCTCTCTCTCTCTCTCTCTCTCTCTCTCTCTCTCTCTCTCTCTCTCTCTCTCTCTCTCTCTCTCTCTCTCTCTCTCTCTCCTCATTCCATCCCTCCCTCCTTCCCTCTCCGCCCTCCCTCCCCCTCCCTCCCGCACCTCAAAGGCCAGCTGCTGCAGTGCAAGAGGTCACGGCGTCTGGCGGTGTGGCGTACAATGCTTGGCAGGGCGACGCTAAAGACCGGAAACGGCGCCCCATTGTAGCCTGGCACACACACACACACACACACACACACATATGCGCGCGCACCGAGAGAGAGAGAGAGAGAGAGAGAGAGAGAGAGAGAGAGATCTAAGCACATACGAGGTAATAAGCTGGGAACGAAAGATGAAGGGAACGGAGGCAAGTAAGGAGGGGAGGGGGAAGGGTGAGAGAAAAGGAAGTGTCGCGATAAGCTGATAATGTAAACACGCCCGAGATGGCATCAGCTGATTGGGTAAACAAACACCGAGCCGCGACGCCGCTCCTCTGATCAGCTGATAGTATGTGTGAGGGAAATGAATAGCAACCCCCCCTCCCCCCTCTCTCTCTCTCTCTCTCTCTCTCTCTCTCTCTCTCTCTCTTGCTTTAAGTATCGCAATATTTTTCCGAGGAGATATTTGGAAAGTTAAAGTTTAGCGAGATGTTTTATATGTGTGTGTGTGTGTGTGTGTGTGTGTGTGTGTGTGTGTGTGTGTGTGTGTGTGTGTGCAGTGCGTCTCAATCCGTGTTAATGAGCTGCGTTTATTGTCTGAATTAGCGCCGCGGATAAAACTGTCACTGGTTGCTGCTTTAATTATGTGATCTCATGTTTTATCTTCCCTTATTAATCAGGTAATTCATTTTAATACTGTCTGTTTGTGCGTGTGTGTGTATTTGTGTGTGTGTGTGTGTGTGTGTGTGTGTGTGTGTGTGGGTGGGTGGGTGGGTGTGGGGGTGAAGGACTGAGGAAATGACTGACAATGTAGGGTGTGTGTGTGCGTGTGTGTGTGTGTGTGTGTGTGTGTGTGTGTGTGTGTGTGTGTGTGTGTGTGTGTGTGTGTGTGCAATCCCCTTCAATTCAGGGACGCACAAAAGGGAACGTGTCATCCTTGCCATGTCCATATTTGCATTTTATCTCCCCTCTTCCCTTCCTTATTGGGTGTCCCCTTCCCCTCTCTCCCCTCCCCTTCCCCTATCTCCCCTCTTTCCTCTCCCCTTCTCTCTTTGACCCCATTTTCTCTTTTTCTTTCGTTTCCGCCCCACTGCTTCCTCCTTTCGTTTTTACACTCTCTCCCCAAACCTCCCTCTCTTTGTTTTGCCAATACTTTCTTAATCTCTTTTATCCCCTTTTACTTCCGCTTATTCTCCTCCCCTATCTCCTGTTCTTTTTGCATCATATTTTTCGTTTCTTTAGTCCCAATCCGCAGTGAAAGGTATGTATTTGTATTGACCTTTTTTCATATATGTCTGATCGCTTCTTACTTTCATGATATCCCTTCTTTTTTTTCATCTTCCCTTTAATCAGTATCATCTCACCCTCTCCCTCCCTCTGTGTTCCTTTATTCTCAATCTCGTCCTTTTTCAGACTTCTTTCATTGCTTCTTCCTTTCATGAATTTCCTTCTTTTCTTATCTTTCTTAATCGCCTTCCCTCCCTTACTATCTTTTCAGTCTCTCCCTTCCTCCCTCTCTGCCTCCTTCCCTCTTTCCCTCCCTCCTCTTCTTAATTCTCACTCCTATCCCTACCTCCCTCCCTCTCTCACTCCCCCTCTCCCTTCTTTCGTCCCTCCCTCCCTTCTTTTCTTTTCACTCATATCCCTAACTCCTTTCCTCCCTCCCTCCCCCTCTCTCCCTCCCTCCCTCCCTCCACTATCTCTTCCCCTATAAATTATAAAAACGCGATAATATCGGATAAAAGCAAGGAAATCAGGCTTTATCCTCGCACCTTTTAGCTAAATTCCTCCTCCGGCATTAGCGAGCTGTGTGGGGGAGTGGGGGAGGGGGGAGGGTCGTGCGTGTGGGGGATGGAGTTGTATGTGTGTATGTGTGTGTGTGGGGAGGGGGGAGGTATTTAGAACGTTAAAAAAATAAGTCATATACAAGATTTTACTTACAAAACGCCCACTAACACACACACACACACACACACACACACACACACACACACACCAAAAAAAAAAATCTTCCAGTCAAATTCACCTCTTGCATAACCTAATTCACCAATACCACCACCACCACCACCACCACCACCACCATCACCACCAGAACTACACCGCGGCCAACAACGCCATCACCCCCCCCCCCCCGCCCCCCATCATAAGAGAAAAAAAATCTATATGTATCTTCCGCTGTGTATGTCTCCCTATCTATCTGTCTATCGAAGCAAATGGAAATAGCTAGAAGGAAAGTGCAGGATGGGGAGAAAACGAAGGAGACTTGATCACCAGAAAAAGGCGAGAGAGAGAGAGAGAGAGAGAGAGAGAGAGAGAGAGAGAGAGAGAGAGAGAGAGAGAGAGAGAGAGAGAGAGAGAGAGAGAGAGAGAGGGGCGTGGGACAAGGGAACTAGATCTCGCTATATAGAAAGAAGAGAACAGGAGATAAAGGAGAATCAAGAAGAAGAGAGACAAGAGGACGAAGGGGAATTATGAAGAGGGAAAAAGGAAGGTCAACAGGAAGGGACGAGAGATTAGGAGAAGAGGGAGACGTGAGGGAAAAATGTAATTGTCCTGCAGAGAGAGAGAGAGAGAGAGAGAGAGAGAGAGAGAGAGAGAGAGAGAGAGAGAGAGAGAGAGAGAGAGAGAGAAACACAGAAACACAGAGACAAAGAGACACAGACACATAAACACACAGAAACACACAGAAACAGAGACAAAGAGACACAGACACATAAACACACAGAAACACACAGACACAGAGACACAGAAACACAGAAACACACAGACACAGAAACACAGAGAGAGAGGAGAAAGGAGAAAGGAAATGCAAGGAAAAACAAAGGCATGAGGTGAACGACAGGAAGACGGATGAGGAAGGAAAGAAAAATGCCTCGCTGTTGAGAGAGAGAAGGAAAAAGGGAAAGGCAAACTCCGGAGAGGAAAAGTTGGAAGCCAGGTGTGAAGGATGAAGAGCGAGCGAGTGAGAGAGAGTGCAAACAACATGTCACACACGCCAAAAAATAATAAATAAATGAATGGAAAAGTTATGCAAATCTTCCATCGCTTCGACCGACCAAACCACCACCACTGTCACCACCATCACCACCATCACCACCACCATCACCACCACCACTGTCATCACCACCACCACCACCAACCACAACAATAATGGGAATAACAACAATGGCAAGAGGAACAGTAACAATATCAACACTATATAACTGACAAAAGCTTCAACAACAACAAAAAAAACTAATAGAAATAACAATAATGACAGTAGCAACAGCAACAACAACAGCTACACTAGAAATAACAAACTTGACAACAGCAACGAGAAAAACAATAACAAAAACAAGAAGAACAGTGACAAGAACAACAAGAAAAAGAACAAATAGAATAAGAAAGACAACAAAACATCAACAACATCAATAACATCACCAACATCATCATCACCAACATCATCAACATCATCATCAACATCAACATCAACAACATCAAAATCAACAACAACATCAAGAATATCAACAACATCAATAGCAAACATAAACATCAATAACAAACATAAACAACAACAACAACAACGTCGTACTAAAACCACTCGTAAAGTCCTTGTACCCTCTCAAAAGAAAGGAAAAAAGGAAAAATTCGTCCCCCAAACAGCGAGCGGTGAACGAAAGCGCCAACAAAATCATAGAAATACACTAATGAGCTCATAAGAACGCTCATTATTATTAAAAGTCCCGCCCCTCTCGTCACCCTTCACTTCAAACATAAATAAAACGGTCTTCCTTACTGCCTTTTACTCCCTCTAACATCCGCCCTCTCTCCCCTCACCTTCTCTTTTCTTTCTCACTCTGTCTCGCCTCCCCCTTCTTGTCTTTAGCACTCTCCCTCTTCTCTTATCATTCTCCATCGCTCCCTTCACCCTTTCTTTCATCACCACACTCCCTCTTCTCTTCTCTTCCTCCTCCATCTCTCCCCTCAACTTTTTCTTACTTTTGTCTTTTCTCTCCTCTCTTTCTTTCTTGTAGTAATGGTATAGTTCTTTCCTTTCATTCTTTCTTTTCTTTCTTCTTATTCTTCATCATCATCCTTCCTTTCCTCCTTCTCCTCCTTCTTCCTCACCATCCTTTCCTCCTTTTTTTTCTTCCTTCTTTCTTTTTTTCATCGTATTTTTCTCTCCTTTCTTCTTTTTCCCTTCCTCCTTTCTTTCTTTCAATCTTTCTTTCTCTTTTTCTTCTTCTTTTTCTCTTCCCTTTCTCCTTCATCTCTCCTCCTCCCACCTCTTCCGTAGCAAACTTCCTATTATCCCCTCTCCCTCTTTCACCCTTACACTCCCCCTTTTCTCCTAACACACTCCCTCTTCTCTTTTTCCTTCTTATTTCCCTTTATCCTTCTCTTCCTTAGCGTTCTCCCTTTTCTTTTCTCTTTCTCAGTTATCTCACCCCTTCCCCTTCTCTTCCTTAGCAAATTCCCTTTTCCTTCCTCTTCCTCATTTATCTCTCCCATCTTCCCATTCCCTGCCCTTTTCTCTTCATCTCTCTTCTCTCCCATTTCTTTCTTAGCACTCTTTCTATTTTCTTCTCTTTCCTCATCACCTTTCTCTTCCTTAGCTCCCTCCATTTTCTCTTCTCCTTCTCCACCCTTCTCTTCCTTATCATACTCCCTTTTCTCTCCTCTTTCTCCTTCATCCTTCCCTTTACCATTCTCTTCCTAAACACGTCCCCACATTATCTCCCTTCGTCTTCCACAATCTCCCCACATCGCGTCATCTCCCCCATTACCTGTGCTTAATTAACACCCCACCCCCTTTTATCTCCCTTTTCTCCCTTGTCTCTCCCCCATACCCTTTTACTTTATTTTCCTTTATTTTAATTTATCTTTTTTTTACTTTTATTTTATTTTCCTTTATTTTCCTTTATTTTTTTATTTCGTATATATGTTTTTTTTTCCTTCCATTATTCGCTTCCATTATCTATCAAACTTCCTTTTTATCTCCCCTTTTCCTCTTTCTTATCTCCCCATGAACTCACTGCCTTATCTCTCTCCCTCCCTTCCCTCGCAGACATTCAATTATCTCTCTCTTTCCTCCCTAACCTCTCCCCTTACTCTCACTGCGTTGCCTCCCTTAACCCCCTCCCCATTATCTCTCCCTTTCCTCCTTAATCTCCCTCCCCTTACCTACTCTGCATTATCTCCCACTCTTGCTCTCCTAAACACATATAACTTTATCTCCCTTTCCTTCATAATCTCTCCCCTTCTCTGCAATCTCTATTATCTCTCCCCTCTCTTCTTAATCTCTCCCCTTACTCTCACCGTGTTCTCTCTCCCTTCAGCCTTGCCTTCCTTAACACACACAACTTTCTCTCTCCCTTTCCTCCATAATCTCTCCCCTTCTCTGCGTTATCTCTCCCCTCACCCTTGCCTTCATTAACACTTTCCCATTATCTCCCCTTTCTCCTCCTCTCCTCTCCCTGTACCTCAGCCCACTCTATTATATTCCCTTCCTCTTTCATATCGTTCCTTCCCTTCTTTCCCTAGAGCACTCATTTTCTCTTAATTATGATCACTCTCCTCACCCTTGCCTTTCCTAACACTCCCCATTATCTCCCCTTCCTGCTCGTACAATTTCCCCTTTTATCCTTATTCTTTATCATAGACCTCATTATCTCCCTAACGGCTCAATCTCTCCCTTCACCATCATTCCCAGTATCTCCCTTCCTACACTATATCTCCCCTTACCCTCTTTAACACACCCCACTATCTCCCTTTTTCACTTTTCTCTCTTAACACACAAACCCTTTTCTCCCCTTTCTCTTTCACCTTTCCCTTTGACACACCTCATTCTCAGCCTTTCCTACGTCATCTCTCTCAATCCCCTCACTAACACCCATCCCATTCTCTCTCCCCTTCCCCTCTCTATCCTCGCCTTCCCTTTCTTGTCACCCGCTCATTCTGTTCCCCCTCCCCTGCCCCCTCCCTTGCCACCTCTGTCGGAGTTCAAGGAAATAAGTGCTCGCTGCGAAGGCCAACGCGCCGCCCCACCTGTGTTATTGCCTCCCACAGGTGGCAGGCAGGTGAGAGGCAGGACAGGTGTGAAGGGAGGAGGCAAGGGAGAGGGTGAAAACGAAAGCGGAAAGGAAGGGAGTTAGAAAGAAAATAGGCAGAAAGAGGGAATAAAATAAGGGAGAAACAAAGAGTAGGGAGGGATGAAGAGAAAGAACGAAGGAGAAAAAAGAATGAGAGAGGAGAAGGAAAGACGGAAAAGGAAAAAAGAGAATGAAGCAGGAAGAGAGAATGAAAGACTGAGAATGTGGAGAGACGAGGAGGGATGGAAAGAAAGACTGAAAAGGAATAAGGAGAGTGAAGAAGCAAGAGAAGGGATGGAGCGGAAGAAGAACAGAGGAAGGAAAAAAAGTAATTAAGAAAAAAGTGGAATGCTGGAAAGAAAAAGACGAGGAACAGAGCAAAAGGAGGAAGAAGAAGGGAAAGGGATAGAGAAAATGAAAGACGAGGAAGAAAAAATGAGAAAGAGAAACAAGCGAAGCAATAGAGAGAAAGAAAGGGGAAGGATGGAGAGAAAAGATTGAGAAGGGAAAAGGAAGAAGAGAGAAAGAAATACGGAGAAGGAAAATAAGAAGAAAGAAGCAATGTAAAGGTTGGAAAGTAGGAAAAACACGGAAGGAAAAGGAGAATAAAGAATCAGGAGAAAGGTCGGAGGGAAAGAAAAACAGAAAATGGAAAAGGATAATTGTGAACAGGGGACGATGGAAAGAGGAAGATGGCAGGGAGGAAGAAAATGTGGATGATGCAAAAAGGAGCATATATTAAAATACTTGTGTGAAGGAAAACTTGCGGCATCAAAGAACTTGGGGTTGTTAATTAGTGGCGAAGAAAAGCGACAAGAAAAATATTAAGCAAGAAACATTATCGAAAATACAAAATAAAGAGATAAGGCTTTATTCTTTCAACATCATCAACATCAATTTTATCACTATCTCCACTATCTTTATCAGTCGCATCAACGCCACCACTCTCGTTATCACACACAACACCACCATTACCTTAACCAGCTCCATTATCATCACCAACATCACCACAATCGTTATTAACACCACTTCCAACATCACTACCTTCCCTTCCACCATTGCTACCACCACCACCATTTTCATCATCACAGCTGGCAACATCAATATCACCAACACTATTAACTGGCCTTCTAACATCACCACCATTATCACCACCTTGCAAACCTCACTATAGTATTTCCATTTTAAACTGGCCGATGGGGTGTAGGCCTATGCGGGTCAGTCCCTCCCTACATCTTTGCCACACACTCAAGAGTTTTCGCTTCCTCTCATATCTCAGCTATTTATCACCTTTTTTTCTTCTATTTGAGTGTATAATTAAGTAACTCGATTTTGTTCTCGTTCGTTTACTTGTCCTGTTCTTTATATATCCCGATGTGCGAATTAATTTTTTTATTATTATTATTATTATTATTATAACACTCACACCAACACTAACAACAGGAACACGTAACCACCAGAACCATTAGCCTACCCGGCCACGCCTTCACACCATCACCATCAGGCATAAGCAAGAACCATTACGTATCCACTCCTATAAGACCAGTTCAAGAGACTTCCTCAAACTTGGCCCATCTATCCTCGTCCTCGTCCGCTGGTCCGTAAGAGCCGAGCGTCAGTCAACACCTAGAGAGCGTCGGCGGCTGCGTCCGAGTGTTTGAGGAGCCCCGGCCGGTGAGCGTGGAAGCAGCGGGGGAGCCATTTGGTGGGTCATGATACGTCGTAAGCCAATTTTCATCAATCAGGTGGATCGTCAGAGAAGAGAGGAAGAAAGAGGAAAAGAGAGAGGGAGGGAGGGTGTAAGGGGGGGGGGGGAGGGGGAGTGATAAAAGCGAGGGAGGACTAGAAACAAAATTAAAAGTGGAGGAGGAATGAAAAAGATAAAATTAGGTGGCCAAAACGACTGAAATTGCTTGCTGAGAGAGAGAGAGAGAGAGAGAGAGAGAGAGAGAGAGAGAGAGAGAGAGAGAGACACAGACAGAGAGACAGAGACACAGAGAGAGACACAGAGACACAGACAGAGACACAGACACAGACACAGACAGAGACAGAGAGAGACACAGAGACACAGAGACAGAGAGAGAGAGAGAGAGAGAGAGAGAGAGAGAGAGAGAGAGAGAGAGAGACTAGGTATATGAGGTAATTTAAAGCGGCGGGAACACCTCACAACTCGGGGCTGTCCTCAAAGTTGCATAATTAGGTGTTGTGTAATTTGTTGCAGCGATTTTTTCTTTTGTTTCCATTTAGTTTTTTTCTCGTTATTTTCTCCTGATTTTTTTTTTACACTTTCTTATATTTTTGGGGTGGGTCATAACTCTCACTCAAGGGATGTGTTGTTATTATTATTATTATTATTATTATTATTATTATTATTATTATTATTATTATTATAGATGTAGTTATTGCTGCCGCACATCACATTCGAGTTTGCTACGTTTGTGGTAATGTGTTATGTTTGTTGTATGTATTGCGGGAAATGGTTTTTTTTTTTTTTGTCTGTTTGTCTTGTCATTGTTTGTTTTTTTCTTATTACTCGCTTGTTCATTAAATAGCTTGTTTATTTATTTTTTGTCTGTGCGTACGTGCGTGCGTGCTCACTCGGATGTATGAAAAAAAAAAATAAGTGATTCAGATGAGTCAGCTCGAACCTCGAACACACACACACACACACACACACACACACACACACACACACACACACACACACACACACACATGTCGTTTCACCGTAACAGAGAAATTAGTGACTGACGCACACAATCATTAACTAGTCTAAATTAATTAACCTTTACCGCGACCTTTCCTCCGTCTAAAAAAGAAAGTTATAGAAAATGCCCGCTGAAGACATGCTCACCGATACGCCTGCACATTCTTAACAACAGCAGCCCGGCTCACTTTACCTGCGGGGAGGGAAGAAAGGAAATATGAGATCGCTGTGTTTTCGGGTATCCAAAAATATGAAAAAAAGACTGGTAAATGGAAAAGTTTGGTAATTAGGGAGGAACAGGTGTTTCCCTCAAGGCAGGTGTGTGTGAGGAGGGCAGGATAGGCACCTCACCTCTCCTCGCCTCACTTATCTTCTCATATATTTTCTTGGAGCAGCGTATTTGGGGAGCTTTTCCTTAATATTTTGTTTACAGTCGTTGGCCGGTTTTCTCAAATTGTGGAAAAAATGACAAGAATGAAGTGTCGAGTCCATGGGAGATGAAATTCCTACATTGGTTACGTTTTAAAGGAGAGAGAGAGAGAGAGAGAGAGAGAGAGAGAGAGAGAGAGAGAGAGAGAGAGAGAGAGAGAGAGAGAGAGAGAGAGAGAGAGAGAGAGAAGAAAAAGAAAGAAGATGAGAGGAAGATAAAAGAGAAAAGATAAGAGGAAAAGAAAAGAGAGAGAAGAAAAAAGAAAGAAGAAGAAAGAAGAAAAGAGAGAAAGAAGAAAAGAGAGAGAAAAGAAAAGAAAGAAGAAGAAAATATAAAAGAAAGAAAAGATGAAAGAAACAGAAAAAGAGATATATGGGGTTGAAGGAGTATAGACAAACACAGACGAAAAAATAGACAGCTTTGAGCGGATTTTTCTTCTTTTCTTTCCTTTCCCCGCTCACGGCTTTCCTTCGTCTGCCGAGTGTCTGACGGAAGGAAAGGAGGAAGAGAATGTGAGGGAAAGAAGAAGAGGCGAAGGCTGATGAAGGATGACGGATTTAAGATTGTAAACTGCTGGTGCATGAGAGAGAGAGAGAGAGAGAGAGAGAGAGAGAGAGAGAGAGAGAGAGAGAGAGAGAATTACAGAAAATACTTATAGACTTACATAGACAGAATTTCCAACAGACAAACTAAGACTTAGACAGACTTGCAAATAGACAGGACTTACAGAAAGACATATTTAGACATACAAACTTACACTAAAAGACCGACTTATACAGACAGACTCACGAGAAAGAAAGACAGACCTACCGCCAGTCAGAGAGAAAGACAGACATAATAACATAGACGAAAAATAAAGCATAGAATGTTGGTTGGAGAAAACGTATATGAAAACGAAAGATACAGTGGCGGAGAAGGAAAACTAGAGGAGATAATATTATGAAGAAGGAAGGAGTCGGAGGAGGAAGTGGAAGAAGAGGAGGAAGAGGAAGATATGCATTCGTAAGCAGATAATCTCCTCTCCCACAAGTAATGTTTCGCAGAGCTTCCAGTGTCTCGGCAATGCTTCGTGTCTGGCTGCTTAGATTTGCTACCTTTTTGCACAGTGTCCCTAAATACTTCCGGCCGCCTTATGAACGAACGATTAGAGAATATACGAAACCTAAAGAGGATGGACTCTCCTAACTGTACTTGGGGTATATTTCAGTTTATTCTCACATAATTTCGAGTTCCTGGGTATCGGCAACTTTAGTCGCTGATTGTAAGTATGCTTGTCTTACTCCATCATTTCCGCGCCTCGATGACACTTTTCCAGATTCTGACATTCTTTTACATCATTATTTTGAAGGGTTGTTGTTTTCATGCTATTATGTCTTCAGCCCGGAAGTTTTAATGTCTTAGTTTCAAAGTCTTAAAATTACGTCAGTATCTCCCAACGTGTACACTAAGTTTTCACATATTTTGGTAATTTGCACATTACTCAAGCTGTTCCATTCCTGTAGCTTGGTGATGTCTTCTTGTAGGAAATCCGTGGTCAAGGGGTTAAGTTAGAGAGAGTATCTACAGTCCGGGCTGATAGGTGGTCTTCAGGACAGCAAGTGGGTAGTCCTAGGCCACTCGGTTACTGAAAAATCCTAGCTTGTGGCGGTGTGTGTGTGTGTGTGTGTGTGTGTGTGTGAAAATGATGAAACACAACAAAAGGCAGCGTGAGTAGTATGCAAATTACCAAAATATGCGAAAACTTAGCATACACGGTGAGAGATATTGGCGTAATTTTATGCCTCATAGTAAAACATTTAGAGGCACGAAACACGAATTCTAGGCTAACGATGTAATTGCATGAAAAATAAATTATAATCCGTTTCCATATTTCCTCATGTTCTTGTAGGATTTACTTTCATGGCTCAAAAAATCTTCCACCTTACGAACGATAAAATGGAGAATGAGCGAAAAATTGAGAGGATGGACGCTGCTAACTGAGGGCGTCGAATAAGTAAGTCAGTTTTCATATTGCTTCATGTCTCGGGGCAGGTTTTACTTCCATGGCTTAAAATCCCTTCCACCTTACGAACGATGAAATGGAGAATGAGCGAAAAACTGAGAGGATGGACGCTGCTGACTGAGGGCGTCGAATAAGTAAGTCAGTTTTCATATTGCTTCATGTCTCGGGGCAGGTTTTACTTCCATGGCTTAAAATACCTTCCACCTTACGAACGATGAAATGGAGAATGAGCGAAAAACTGAGAGGATGGACGCTGCTAACTGAGGATTTCGAATGGTTTAGTCAGTTTTCATATTACTTCGTCTTCTGGGGATGTATTTACTTCCACGCCTTACTGTATTCATATCTGCTTTATCATCTCAACGCTGTTATTGCCGATTCTGATGTTTGGATTTTTTGAAGTTTTTTTTTTCGTGTTAAACATCTCTTCTACAACTCAAACTTTGTACCTTATGTTTATATCTTCAGAGGCAATAAAATACTTCATACTCTGCTTATACTATTTTTCTTCCGTGCTCTTAATTTGCATCGTATTAACGCTTCTCTCCGTCATGTTGCATCATTTTCATAAGTATTGCTTGTTCTGGCCTTCGCACTGCGCCGTAACGAAAACACACACACACACACACACACACACGAGAGAAAAACATCGTCCATTTTATAAACGATGGAATGGAGAAAAAGCGAAGACAAGATGATTAACTCTGCTGTTTGTGAATGGTGAATACTTCAGTCATTTGTATGTTGTTCCAGTTCTGGGGGCAAGACTTTTTATTATGGCTGCTTCTATCTACCTGTTTTCATATCTCTCATTACTTCTTTATTTCACCTTCTTTTTCGCATCTGCTGTGTTATAAACTCTGTGTTACAAATAATTATAGTTACTTAATCTCACTATCTCTCTTGCTTGGATTATGTGCATTCAATGATTTTGTGTTTTCCTCATGATGTCAACTCGTAATTTATGTATTCTTTTTTTTTTTTTACGTGTACGCCCATAGCGCCGGTAGGCTTTTCTTGAGGGGCCTAGATGGTAGTCGACCCCAGCCCGTCATGGCGCAGGCAAGTGTTTATAGTGGCGCCATCTTCTCTTGTATATTCACCTTACATTCCATCATGGTCAACAGATACTCTTTTATGCATTTTTCATCTTCGTGGATATTTAGACCTGTATTCTCAGACACTCTCACCTCTTACATCAACTGTTTGCAAAGGCCGAAAAGAAGATCAGTCGAATTCTAATGAGTTTCTATCTTGGTTCATGGTATACATAAGAGGGTCAAACTATCACCTGGAGGAGGAGGAGGAGGAGGAATTAAAGAAGAAACATTCAAAGAGGTGGAAATGAAGGAGATATATGTGTCAACGTACAAACAAAGATAAAAAAATACGAGAGAGAGAGAGAGAGAGAGAGAGAGAGAGAGAGAGAGAGAGAGAGAGAGAGAGAGAGAGAGACTAATAGACAGGCAAACAGAAATAGACAGGCAGACTCGGTAACGAGGAGGAGGAGGAAGAGAATCAGGAAGAGAAGGAGAAAGAAGAGGAGAAGGAGGAGGAAGAGAAGGAGGAGGAAGAGGAGAAGGAGGAGATTAGAGATGCAGATTAGCCCTTCCCTCCCCGTCGTCGTGTAGGGTCGTCACGGACACACGAGGCAGGAGCTCAAGTGACACTCAAGGCCGGGAATGAAGCCCAGGCGGCGGCGGCTCGCGGGACACGGGACGCGGCGCCGAGGGGGAGGCCGGGGGTGAAGGGGGAAATTGAGGGGAACCGGGAGACGGAGGGGAAGGGGGAGACGGAGGGGTAGGGGGAGGCATAAAGGAAGTGAGGAGGCGGAGAGGAGGAAGGGGAAAGGCGGAGGGGAAGGGAGAGGCGGAGGGGAATGCGGGGACAGGGAAGGGAGGGAGAGGGGAGGTTGAGGGGAAGGCAGTAGGCAAAGGGGGAGGGAGGGAGACGGAGAGGAAAGAGGGAGGCCTAGGGAAAGGGGGGAGAAGCAGAGGGGAACTGGGGAGAGGGGAAGGTAACGCAATGCACTCCCTTTAACACGGCGAGGCATTACGCGAGGGTGAGGAAACAGTGTGCAGGTGACGAATGTGTAAGGAAAATAGTGCGTGGTGGTATTGAAGATATTTAGGTCGGCATTACCAGGCGTTTCCATCCCCCATTATCAACTATTTCCAAGGGTCGAAAAGGAGATCCGTCGGGTTCTATTGAGTGTTTTTAGGTTCGTTGTACAGAAGAGGAGTAAAAATAGCAGAAAGGTCATAAAACTGCCCCCGGAAATGCCCAAAATTCCTACGAAAGCCTTGTTAACTATGCTCGGGGGCCTAACTAAGAATATGACTCTTCATCTATTCTATCCTGTCCTGCCACACGTAGATTACTATTAGTAACGGTAGTAAACAGACACCCCCGCCATAGACCGACAGGTCTTCTGGTGTCTGTTCTTCCTATGTATTCCTATGTATTCCTCCTCCTTGACTTAACACACGCCCTCGGAATGTTTCATTTTGACTATTATTACTAATTTTCCGAGTACCCCAAAAGAGAGAGAGATTCACCCCAGTCTCTCTCTCTCTCTCTCTCTCTCTCTCCCCCCCCGAATAAGAAAGGAAAGAGATGAGTAAATGAATCCATCAGCGGAATAGATTAGGTCCTTGGGGAAATATATGACCAGATGATAGAGTACTCGCCGGGGGGGGGATAAGGAGAAGGAGGATAGGACGAGGAGGAAACATGGAAACATGGAAATGCAGGCAACAGAAAGCCTATTGGCTCATTACGAGGTTGCCCGCTTTGGTGATTTAATCTATTCGACAGCCACTTGGGGCCTGGGGAGCAAATGAAAGCACCTCGACATTGAGGAGCAGATGAAAAGCACCTCGATATTGAGGAGCAGATACAAGAACATAGAAATACAGGGAAACTGGAAGAGGACGAGTGGCCTACACAGGGCAGCCCCAGAATCCCCCCTAATACTCACGATGGCTGAGGTGTAGTTTCAGGGGCACAGATGGAGGCTTGATCCTCGTTTTACCGGCGGTACTAGGCACGCACAAGTAACCTGTCACCTTACTGTACCCACACCTCACTCCACCTGTCATGCGGACATTAACCGTTGCTTTACTCTATTGTTGACTTACGCTACTTGCAAGTAGTGCAAGGAGTAGTAATAAGAAAAGGGAAAGGAAAACGAAAAGTCCGAGGAGAAAGAAGAGAAGGAGGAGGACGAGGAGGACGTAGAGTTGGAAGAGGAAGAGCGAAAAGAATATGAAAATGAAAACGAAAAGACCGAGGAGGAAGAGGAGAAGAGGATGAGGATGATGTGGAGGAGGAGGAGGAGGAGGAGTGGGAGAAGCAAAAATAGAAAAAGGAAAACGAAAACGATGAGATTGAGTTCAAGAAGAGAAGGAGGAGGAAAATTGGATGAAGAGGGATGGAGCAGAAGGAGGAGAAGGGAAAGGAGAATGAGGAGGAAAACTAAAACGAAGAGTCTGAGGAGGAAGAAGGGAAGGAGGAGAAGAAAAGGAGGACGAGGGGTGGAGGAGAAGATGGGGGAGGAGAAACAACAAGAAGAAAAAGTAGAAAAGAACAACCAGAAGTCTTTAGAAAGTTTGAGAAATAGGTCTGAAGCGAAAAATATTAAGAGAAAGAAAAGTAGAAGTAAAGAATGCTAACCTACCCACTTCCGAGAGACAACTATAACTCATGAAATAATCGCCTAAGTCATTTTTCAGTGATTTCCAGGTTTTTGTCTACATCAATTTTTCAACATGTGACGCCCATTTTTGTATAGTTGTCTTCGTTATTCAGGTTTTCAGTGTTATGGAATTGACCTTTTCATTTTCTGCCTAAATCTTAAGCCAGTTGAGATAATGACAGTTCTTTTCTGATTTCCTGTAAAGTAGAAAATAATGACTTAGGCGGTTTGTTTACGAGGGTGACGTTAACTCTAAGCCTTTCCCTGTGCTTATCCATTACTCTCAGGAACTTCTGTATTACACTTAACCTTATCCAAAGACACCAGACGTATCCAGACTTATCTAATACATTCCTTGACATGTCTAGCCATTTATATCCATTTCCTGTAACTTACCATTTTGTCCTAATACATTACTTAGCGTTTTTCAGATACACCAGATCGTTTTCCGCTACACTTGTCCCCCATTCCACGCCCAAGCCATTTTCAGCCACGCCAAGATGCTTCCAGGCACATCTCAATCCTTTCGGTCACGCCTAGTTGTTTTCAGATGGAATTTGGTTACCTCAACTCATTTGTAGACACTCTTACATCCAGCCTATCACTCTGCGTAACACCAAGACGCTTGCATATACGTGATATAATTTTTAATCTTACCTAAACGCTCTCAGACACTCTTCAGTCGCATGGAGCTACGCTTTGCCGCTCCCAGATTCACTCAGTAATTTTTAACCACTCTTAGTCACTTCCAGATGCACCCCAGTAGCTTCCAATTATAAATAGACACCCCAAAAGACACCCATTCTTTCCTTGCCATATCTAGAGTCCCCCCCCCCCCCCCACACACACACACACTTTTCTCCTGGATAAGCATAGATGTCCCCAATCTTATCCCAACCACCAGATATACTTATTTACTTCCAGCCATATCCACCCGCTTCCAGACTCACTCCAGTCACTCTAAGCAGTTCCCAAATGCCTCCCAGCCACTTCCAGCCAGCCACAGCAGCCGCTCCTTGATTCTCCCTGTCGCTTTCAGACACTTGTAGTAGCTCGACACCCGTCACTCCACCCACTCCCCGGCACCCCACTCACCCGCTGGGCCCTTCTGATGCTCCCCAGCCGCTCATAGATAGACCCCTTGCGTCCCCAGCCTCCCCGGCCACGCCCAGTACACTCAACAGAGGGTTCGCGATAGATCTAATTAGTAAGTTAATTGATAAGATTCAGTGGTTCGCTGACGTCATCTGCTCCTGCTCCTGCTCCTGCTCGCCTGCTGCTCCGCCCTGCTCGCTTGCCCTTTCACTCCTTGTTTGCCTGTTAGTTTACTCTCCTTCACTGCCCTCTTTGCCGCTCCCTCGATGAAGGTAGAGAGGTAAATAAGAATGAGGAAAGTAGAAATTAGCGAATGATGATAGGAATAATCACAGACCTCCAACACCGGCGTGGGCACAGTAGGTAATAATGGGAGTAAATCATTTAACTCTCACAAAAGGGATGAGCAAGGGCCGCCGTCCCCTACATGAGGAGTCCCATTACTCACCTCCGACACCCTCATCATCACGGTATTGATTTCCGATGAACACCAAGACCCGGCTGATCCTCAAACCGTATTGTGAACATGACAGGATTTATGGAAGTATTACGTTCACACCGACACTCCCCGTAAGCAGGGTAATGAGGCCAACCTCTTACATACACGTAAATGATATAGTAAAATCGTATAAGGACGCATGTTCGTTATGTTAGTGGCCGTCTTGATGGCCTTGAGTGTTAATGCAATACCAGATGCTTAGACACGCCCCCCTCTTTCCCCTACCCTCCCCCTCTCTCTTTCTCTCTCTCTCCCTCTCTCTCTGGCTATCACCCATTACTAGGGCAAGGATGGTCGTGTGCCCTTCTTAATGGGAGCAGAGACAGTTGGGGAAAGGAGTTGATAGAAGCGAATGAGGAAGAGGAGGAAGAGGAAGAGGAAGGAGGAGGAG
>NC_066559.1:1807305-1827305 GCF_024679095.1 Eriocheir sinensis | reverse complement strand
GTGTTCATGCAAGAACTGACCAGGACCTTCCCACTGTCATTGCTTTCTCTGGTAAAATATTGAACCGCCTTCATTTCGCTGCATTTACTCCTGTGAGAGCAGTATCCACACATCTCTGTAACTAAATTTAACTATTCTTCTTTACAGAGCTGTATTATGAGGAATTTCTCAACATTATGTTAACCCGGTAGCTGCGACGGGCCAAATTTGTGGCTTTACCGTGTACCAGCGACGGGCCACATTTTTGCCGTGATATAAACCCTCCAAAATAGATGATACATAAAATGATCACAAATGCGTTGATATATATTATGAAATGGTTTGCGTGAGGGGTGATTTTTTCTCATTTTTTCTCGCTTGGAGTTACCATTAAGAAACATGATCCCCGCAGCTACCAGGTTAAAGACAACTAAACTATTGCAGCTGAAATACCAAACTGTTCAACGTTCTGGGCTGCCAAGTTCTCCCAAGGCTTTGTGACCCTCCTGCCGCCCCACCGCGACCGCCGGGCTTGTGAACCATAAGTTGGGAATACCCGGATTAACTATTTGTCCCCCTCCTCTCACCGTGTACAGAGTTTGAGGAGGCAGCCAAGGAAGATAAACAATAGAGAAAATAAAGCCCTCTGAGGCAATGTAGCTGAAAAAGAGAAAGAATATCCTAATTAAGTATTCCATATACAAACTATATGGCGTTCGTCATGTGGCGGTGATTATCGTCAACACAAGAAACGGCTCTTCTTATTCTTACTATGAATACATTAGTTTCCCGGAGCTTTTTGACGTACCGTGTGGGTGTGGGTGGGTCTGCTGGGAACTTCACACACCACACCCCCTATTCCCCTTGCTCAAAACCTTGGGACTGAGCAGGACTCGAACCTCCGCCTGCCAGACTGTGAAGCCAGACAGCGCAGAGCTCTACCGCTGAGCTACCGAAGTGGTGTGTGTGTGTGTGTGTGTGTGTGCATTAGATACACAGCGCCTGGAACAGACGACCTGATGACTGGCCTGGAGCACGTCTGCCAAATAGGAATGAATGTCCGTCCGTCTGTTTGTCTGTCTGTCGGTAGATCTCTCTCTCTCTCTCTCTCTCTCTCTCTCTCTCTCTCTCTCTCTCTCTCTCTCTCTCTCTCTCTCTCTCTCTCTCTCTCTCTCTCTCTCTCTCTCTCTCTCTCTCTCTCTCTCTCTCTCTCTCTCGAAACACTGAGCGCTGAGCAATTGACTGACTATTGGGAAGGAATATTAGAGGCAGGGGTGGCGCAGAGGAGAGCGAGGGGGGGGGGGGAGGAAGTGCAGTGAAGTGTAGTGAAGAGGGAGGGAAGAGGAAGATGGAGGAGGGGAGGGAGAGGGAAAGCGTGCCTGTCTGTTTGGCTACCATGATTGCAGTTGTGAATAGCTTTATTTGGACACACACACACACATACACACACACACACACACACACACACACACACACATAGACGGGAGCGCAGGGGAAGTGTTCAAAGTATCATAGTCGTATTACATCACTCTTGTCAACGCAATAAGAGGAGGAGGAGGAGGAGGAGGAGAAGAGGGTACGAAGTGGAAGGAAGGAAGGGCGTCGCTGTTTCTGAGTCTTCGGTTGTCTCCTTTGATCGGAGCTTCAAAGGGCGTCACTTGAATGATTCGAAACCCCAGCTGTCTTTGCCAATGCGTGTCTGTGTGTGTGAGAGAGAGAGAGAGAGAGAGAGAGAGAGAGAGAGAGAGAGAGAGAGAGAGAGAATCAATACATACACATAGATAAACAAGAAAATAGGACTATAACATTAGGGTCTGCAGCTAATGAATTGACGGTCCCTGAATCGGAAAATGAAGCAGAATGAAAGTGCTTGAAAACGAGTAACGTAAAACTACCTTGTGTATATGAGAGAGAGAGAGAGAGAGAGAGAGAGAGAGATGACAAGCACTACGTTGAAGGGGCGGACCTTTGACAAATTAGTTAGGTAATGAGACAAAGAGAGATGAAAAATATGTATTCAGAGAAGGTACACGCAATTATGCCACATGAACACACACACACACACACACACACACACACACACACACACACACACACACACACACACACACACACACACACACACACACACACACACACACACACAAACAAAGGGACATTAGCGAAACGATGATGAATGGAAGAAAACAGGATTGGAAAATGATAAATGAATCGGGCAACAAACAGCAAAGAAAATTATAAAAATGCAGCTTATTTCACCTTTTTTTTTTATACGTCGGTCTTTCAACCCTGTATGCTTTTATTTTTTTCCCTTATTTTTTTTATGCAGCATTTTCCTTCAATCCGTAATTTTTTTTTCATTTTTTCATTCATTTTTTATACATCCTTAATTTTTATACATCCACTCCCTTCAACCTTTTGCTTTTTTTTCGTTTTTTATTTAATTTTTTTTTCCATTACACTTTCCTTCACCTTCCATGTCTTTATCTTCATACGTCTGTCTTTTCCTTTTCGCCATTTTTCGTTACTTTTTTTTCATTTTTTCCTTCATTTTTTATACGTCCTTAATTTTTATACATCCTCTCCCTTCAACCTTTTGCTTTTTTTTCGTTTTTTCCTCGTTATTTTTTTTCCATTACACTTTCTATATCTCCTTCAACCTTTTGCTTTTTTTTCGTTTTTTCCTCATTTTTTTCCATTACACTTTCATACTTCTGTCTTTTCCTTTTCACCACTTTTCGTTACTTTTTTTTTCATTTTTTCCTTCATTTTTTATACGTCCTTAATTTTTATACATATCTCCCTTCAACCTTTTGCTTTTTTTTCGTTTTTTCCTCATTTTTTTCCATTACACTTTCATACTTCTGTCTTTTCCTTTTCGCCACTGTTAACCTCCATTATTTTTATATACTCCACGCTTCTTTTCATCCACATGTGCCTCAGTCCCTTCCCTGCTCTTCCACTGTTCCACTTTTTCTCCACACGTCTCCATATTTCCTCTCATCTCTATACTGCCTCTTTATTTTCCACCACAAGACCTCCATGAGTTGTTTTTTTCCACCTCCACCACCTCCTCCTTTCCTTCATTAGTAACTCCACCTCCATAATTACCTTTCATCTCCTTCGTCTCTTTCTCACCTTTACAATTTACCTCCATCATCTTTTTACCTCTTTATCACACTTAATTCCCTTAATGTACTCTTTCCTCTCCCTATTCATCTTCTTACTAATTTACACCTAGCTTTCTTCCCGTGTGCTTCCTGATTTCTTTGCTCCACACATCATTTCCTTGCACCCACTTCATTATTTCACGCATGCAGTACACCGTCAGCCTCCACCACCCGTCTCCCTTCTCTCGTTCCCTCGTCACCCACCGCTCGCAGCTGCCGTCCGTCTGTTCCCGAGCACTCCACCTCAGTCTCTACGCACCCCGTGACTTCACTCCGATTCTCATTTTCCGCCGTTTTCCTCTGCAAAGGGAACACACACACACACACACACACATATCAGTAATACTTTTATACATTTGGTCTTTAATGTTGTTAGAAAGAAAAAGTTTAATATTATTTGCCAATGTATGCCTTCCCCTTAAAAGTTATATTTTTGGATGTTGTTGCTTCTGTTATACCATGTTTTGCTGTTTGTTGTTTTTGTTGTTGTTAGTGTTGACATGGCTGGTGTAACTTTTTTTTAGGAGAAAGTCACAGTATATTTAGTTGCATTCTACTATTCTCATTTGTCGATGGTGGTGCCCGTGGTGATGATAACTGGTGTGCTGGTGATGGTATGTTTTTTTTTTTTTTTTTTTTTTTTTTACGTCTACGCCTATAGCGCCGGTAGGTTTGCTTGAGGGGCCTGGATGGCAGTCGGCCCCAGCCCGTCATGGCGCAGGCAGGTGTTTATAGTGGCGCCATCTTCTCTTGGCTCATGCTGCCCCCCGGAACTCGTTCTTGATTCGCTTGGACGGTTTCCTCTAGAGTTCGGGTTGATGGGTGGTCTTCAGGACAGCATATGGGTAGTTTTAAGCCACTCGGCGGTGACTGAAAAATCCGAGGTGGTAGCGTGGGGATTCGAACTCGCGTCGTCCATCACTTGATGAATGTGGGCCCAGCACGCTACCACTCAGCCACCGCCTACCCATTCTCGTTTGCCTCAAGTACCAAGCCGTGCATGGATGGAGTGGACGGAGGCAGGCAGCGTCATGAGCATCGGGGGACCAACTTCTTCAGGCAATGACACGCGTGCCGGAAGTGTTGCCTGTGTGCTGACAGCCGCCGCGTCCGCCCGGCGCGTTACGCTGACGAATGACCCGCCGCTATATTTCATCAGGTTTTTCCGCCGCAGCTGCTGGCGGCGATGGCGTTGGCGGCGGTGCTGTGCCGGCACGCTGAGGAGTGCTTAGCGTGCTGACGGGTGGGAAGCGTGCTGCAGGTGGTGGCAAGTGTTCGTGCAGTGTGTTGTGGTGGCTGGGGTGATTACTTATGTTTTCTGTGTTGATAAGTTCTTCTCGAGGTCTAATGGGAGGAGTTCCTTGGCAAAATATGGGGGTTCGACGGCAAACCGGCGGACCAGCTGCCGGCTGCGCCTGACTGCCCGGCCACCCACGCCCCGGGGCCCTCGTTGCCTCCCGCCGCAGCTGGTGCTCTCTGCCTCGGATTGAGTCGCGCGGGGAAAGTTTTCCAAATATATCATTTCGTACCATACCAATAATTTACAACATGAGTCGCGTTTGTATCGAGACACGTGCTTCCTGCTTGTTGTCAATAAAGCCTCGACACTACGGCACGTCTGGAATATCTCCTCTAAATATCCATACAAATCCTCTCAGAGACTTCTACAAACGTACCGCTCACTAAATCCTCCATCCGTCACCCTTTGTTGCTGTTCGTCAAGGTAAAGTCTCTCTCTCCTGCTTGTTGTCAATAAACCTTCCACACTACGGCACGTCTGAAATATCTCCTTTAAATATCCACACGATGCCTCTCAGAGACTTCTACAAACATACCGCCCACTAAATCCTCCATCCGTCACCCTTTGTTGCTGTTCGTCAAGGTCGAGTCAAACGCCTGAGCACGAAGGAAACTGTTGTAGACGGTATCCAGCAGCGGGTGGACTGGTAGACGGCAGCTGCTGAAGTTTGCCGGGGGGGTTTATGAAGAAGTCTCCAAATTATTTTTTTTCGTTCCAGACAAATAAAGCACCGAGAGGCCTGTGTGCCGGCGCCCTCAGCCTCCCGCGGCGCCGACGGGGAACACAAAGGCAGGGAAAGGTAGGTGGTATAAATGTTTGCTGTTTTATCCCACTAACTAGAATTGTAATGAACACCCCTCCCCTCTCTCTCTCTCTCTCTCTCTCTCTCTCTCTCTCTCTCTCTCTCTCTCTCTCTCTCTCTCTCTCTCTCTCTCTCTCTCTCTCTCTCTCTCTCTCTCTCTCTCTCTCTCTCTCTCTCTCTCGCCACGGTTAATTCATATTTTAAACGCCAGAGAAAAAAAACGACCGAGGCTGAAAAAGAGCCCAACATTTTTTAAGCGTTCATTTATTTTTACCTCTAAGAATGCTACTTTGTTATCCATTAAATGCAAAATGTCTGAATATATGACGGAGAAGCCCAGTGGGAAAGAGAGTCTGTTGGGTCCGCGTCAGGCACTTTTGGGGAGGGGGGGAGGGAGAGGGAGGCAGGGAAGGGCGTGTGAGTGGAGAAACAAGGTGAAGCAGGGGAAGAGGAAAAGCGAAGAGAAAGACAGTAAAGAAAGGCAAGAGGAGAGGAATAACGCAGAGTAAGGAAATGGTGTATGAGGCGTGTGAGGAGAGGAAGAAGGTGAAAACGTGAAAGAGTGGAGAGAGAATGAAAATAGTGAAGAGGGAAAGTGAAGAAGGGCAAGGGAAGATGAGGAACTATGGAGAGGAGGAACTGGGCGAAGAAGAGCAAGAGAAAAGGGAGAAAGAACTTGGTGAAAAAGGGAAGAGAGAACATCAGGATAAAGTAAGCTCGAGAAAGGGGAGGGACAAGGGAAGGAAAAGGGAGAAGAAGAGCAGGAAAAGGAAGGGAAATTAAAAGAGGGGGTGATAGCAAAAGAAGAAAAAGCTGCAGAAGGATGGGAAGGGAAGGGGAAGGGAGAGGAGGGGGAGGGGAGGTTGATGGAAAGGGGAGTGGTGGGGGGGGGGGAGAGGGTAAGGACACAGCTTAATAGTCCTCTCACGTGGCTTCGAATCCCAGCCAGAATGCTCCCCCCCTTCCTCCCCTCCCCCCTACCCCTTTGCCACCCCCTTCCGTTTCCCACTCTTCGTCCTCCAAGCCGCCTCCTCCTCCTCCTCTTCCTCCTGTTTCCCTCCACACGTTTTGAGGAGGAGGTACACGCGCTTGTCCTCCTGAGTGGCTGACGAAGGAATGAGGAAGACTGGAGGGAAGGGGAGGAGAGAAGAGGAGGAGGAGGGAGGAAGCGGAGGAGGAGGAGGAGGTGTAGATTGGGCCACTGAGGTAAGGACAGTGAGAAGGAAGGGCGTTGTCTCTCCTCATGACGTCATCGCTATGTCGAGAGAGAGAGAGAGAGAGAGAGAGAGAGAGAGAGAGAGAGAGAGAGAGAGAGAGAGAGAGAGAGAGAGAGAGAGAGAGAGAGAGAGAGAGAGAGAGAGAGAGAGAGAGAGAGAGAGCACTACCACCTCCACTAGTCCACCACCACCACTACCACCACCGCCACCACTACCACCATTACCACCACCACCACTACCAACACCACTACCAACACCACCACCACTACCATCACCTTCACTGCACTTTAGGTTGGCTGGAGAGGACTGTGTGACAACCTCTCCACCTCTCTCACTCACGCACTCACTCACTCACTCACTCACTCACTCACTCACTCACTCCTTCTTTGGCATCATTTTGTCGCTTCCTTCCCTTTTTTTCCTCAATATTATCATCCTATTTTTTTTTCTTTATATCTTTCGCTTTTTCTACTTCTTCCCTTTCCTCCTTTCATACCTCTGTTCTTTTCCCCTTCCTCTCATTTCTTGCATCTCTCTATTTCTTCTTTTATATATTTTTTATCCTCTTTCTTTCACTTCTCTCTTAACCTTTTTCCTCCTTTCAGCTTGTTTTCCATTATTTTCTTTCTCCGTTCATTCCTTCCTGTCCATTCTTTCTTTCCATTTTGTTTATCAATTTTCATTCATTCTTTCATTCATTCTTTTACCTCCTTCCATCCTTCTTCCACTCCTTCCTTCATTCATTCATTCGTTTATTCCTTCATTCATTCTCTTTCCTTTCCTTCTCTCAGTGTTTCCTCCCTCCCTGCACCTCTTTCATCCATATTTACTGCCCTCATTCTCCTTCGTTCTCTCCGTCTCTCCTTTCCTTCCTCCTTCCTCCGGTCTTAATCCTCAATCTTTTGCTTTCTGTCTCTATATATTGTGTTTTCTTTCTTCCTATTTTCTCTCACCCTTCTCCTTTACTGTCTTTCTATCTCCTGTATTTCTTGACCATTGCTGTGGACTTTCCTTTCTTTACTCTGGTCTCCTTTCTCACTCTCTCTCTCTCTCTCTCTCTCTCTCTCTCTCTCTCTCTGTCGTGTTCCCCTCATCTCCTTTCCTCTTACATGGATTCCTTCCTCTCCCCTTACCTTCTCTCTTTTCCCCTCCTCCCCCTTCCCTTTTTCCTTTCATGCATTCCCTCATCTTCCATTACCTTCCCTCTCTTTTTCCCTTCCTTCCCCTTCCCATTCTCTGTCCTGCTCTTCGCCTCGTCTTTGCTGGAGTGATAATCTTTACGACAACACAAAGCAACGAGAGAAACAACCCTTCGTTAGCCCCGAGGTAGTGCTGCTTGTGGCCGGGATGAGAGAGAGAGAGAGAGAGACTGACTGACTGACTGACTGACTCTCCTACCCTCAGAATACTTTCCATTACAGTGCCTCTCTCTCTCTCTCTCTCTCTCTCTCTCTCTCTCTCTCTCTCTCTCTCATCATCACATTAATCATCATCATTATTATTATTATTTCATTATTATAACCATTTATAATCTTTTATCATCTATTTTTTTTTTCTTAGTCTATTTCTCTTTCTGTATTTTCTTTGTTTTCATTATCATTATTAGAGTAACTATGGATTTATAATAATAATAATAATAATAATAATAATAATAATAATAATAATAATAATAATAATAGTGATAATAATAATAATGATAATTGCTGTCATAGTTATCATTATTGTATTTATTATTACGTTTATTTTCCTTATCCCCTTGCAGCTGTTCATTCTTTAATCATCTCATCTTCATTTTATTTACTTTTCTTTTTCTTCATTTGCTTCTTTTCTTCTATTTTTCTTCTTCTTCTTTTTCTTTTTCTTCTTCTTCTTCTTCTTCTTTTTCTTTTTCTTCTTCTTCTTTTTCTTTTTCCTTCCTCCTTGTTTTCCCACGCCTCTTAATCCTTCTTCTCCTTTTCGTATTTTTTTCCTTTTTGCCCTCCCTCCTCCTCCTCCTCCTCGTCCTCGTCCTCTTTCTCATCATCATCAGCATCAGCATCAGTTCGTCATCACAGTCACCATCATCACCATCTTCATCATTACAATCGTCATCGTCATCACCACCATCATCACCAGCGTCTTCATCATGCCAACAAAGTGTACTGCCTCGGCTTTGATTTTCTTTTCCTCACACTATTAGGTACTTATTAATTAACGTCTCATGTGATCATCTTTTTTTCACAATACCACTCCTCTCCATAGTTTTTATTTTTATTATTCACTCTTTACTCTTCTTTCACGATATTTTTGCATCTAGTATTATTTTTTATTATTTTACTACTAATACCAATACTACAAAGCTACCATTTCCTTGGACTGTTCATATTTCAAGTAGTTTTTCGAACGTTTTCCGTGGAAGAATATAAAGTTTGCCATGACGAAATGTGTGACCTACTTAAACGGTACTCGGAAACAAAGGGCTGGAAAAAGTGTGTTTGTGTGTGTGTGTGTGTGTGTGTGTGTGTGCGTAAATAAAAATACCACACACCAAAATCCGTCTATCCTTCTAACTAAAGGTCATTGTGCTCGGATTCTCGCCAGTTTGCGTTTTCTGTTTCTCTTTGTGGCGGTGCTGGGGCAAAAAGCACAGGCTGGTGGGTGGGCAGCCTTGCCGCGCCTCGCCTCATGCAAAAATACGTGAATGCCTCGGCAAGACTTTCCGCCCCGGTGACCAGCTTAGGATCGCATCACGCCGCCTGCACGCTGCTTCTCCCACGCACTCATACACATAAATACACTCACTCACTCATTTACTCACTCGTTCACTCACTCTTACCCACTCACTCACTCACAAACATACCCACTTCTCCTTAACTCATCCATCCATTCATTCATTCACTCACTCACTCACTCACTCACTCACTCACTCACTCATTCATTCATTCTTACCCACTCACTCACTCACTCACAAACATACCCACACCTCCTTAACTCATTCATCCATCCATTCATTAATTCGCTCACTCACTTGCTCACAAACTCACTCACTCACTCCCTCACTCACTCACTTACTCATTCACGTACTCTTACCCACTCACTCACTCACAAACATACCCACTCCTTAACTCAACCATCCATCCATTCATTCATTCGCTCACTCCCTTGCTCACAAACTCACTCACTCACTCACGCACTCATTTATCCACGCGCTCACAGACACACAATCTCCTTATCCTTCATTCATTTAGTTATCATTTCATTTATTCACTTACCCACCCACTCAATCACTCTCTCATTGCCTTACCCACTCACTAACTCACTCACTCACTCACTCACTCGATCACCAACACCACTCACATTTCACACTCACCCACCGGCGCCTCGCTCACTCATTTACTTCGTCAGGCACACGCATTTTTACCCACCCTGCAGTTATTCTTTTTTCGACTAATGACTCTTTTTCCATTACTGTTACCTAGCCTGTCAGTTAGTCAATCTCTCAGTCAGCCAGTCAGTCAGTCAGCCAGTTAGTCAGTCAGCCACTCACCCACTCACTCACTCACTTTCACTTCATCTAATTACGACATAGCAAGATAATTAACTGAGTACCTAGTCGCGTAATTAAGTAATTGAATAAGTAAATAAAGAGCCTGAGTTATGAGTCAAGAGGCAAGTTTACTCTTACATTCACGTTCCGAAAGGCCAAAGCTAACAGTAAGCTTAACAATTTTCGCTGCTCGGTGATGCCTCCCCAGCCTGACACAGACGAGGAGAATGCACGTCAAACAGAGCACCACTGAACATTTCCGACATCCTCGCTGGTTGTTTTATATGCTAATAATGAACGCGTTGCAGTTAATCCATATTTCAGATATCTCTCCTTATCATAACCAGATTACTATGGTATCCTGTCTTGAAACTGTTGTAAAGATAAAAGCAGCAGCAGGAGTTCGAAGGCTCTGGTACCTTTTGTGAGCTGCCTCTCTATCTTTGACTGCACGAGAACAAGCGTGGAATGTGTGCCTCCATTCCAGAGATGGGCACACATAGAGGGGTCTCTCTCCTAGAAGCAGTAATCATTCCACGGGAAACCGGTTAAGTACATCCTCAGGTCGTCCCACCGAGCTGAAGCAAAATGCCAGAAGCATCGCCTCTTCGGTGGGTCCAGAGGATGTACAGGAGCGATAGGACAGGATACAGCAGGAGCCCAACGGAGAGAACAGTTTGACAGAGTAAGCAGAAGGGTTAGAGGTAAGGATGAGGTCTAGTGTGTTGGGCCTGTCTCCAAGACGGTCGGGAATACGTGTAGGGTGCTGGACCAACTGCTCTAGATCATTCAGGAGAGCAAAGTTGTAGGCTTGTTCAGTGAAAGAGGATGAAAGCCAAAGCTGGTGATGAACATTGAAATCTCCTAGGATGGAGACATCTGCGAAGGGAGAGTGGGTCAAGATGTGCTCCACTTTAGAGTTCCAGTAGTCAAAGAATTTTACATAGTTAGTAGAGTTAGATGAGAGATAAACAGCACAGATGTGTTTAGTAATAGAATGACAATGAAGTCTTAGCCAGATGGTTGAAAATTCAGAAGAGTCAAGGTCGTGGACACGCGAGCAAGTGATGTCGTTGCGCACGTAGGCGCAATGCAAGATGGCGGCACTATAAACACTCGCCTGCGCCAGAACGGGCTGGGCCGACCATCAGGCCCCACCTGGAAGAAGAAGCTGCTGACCATCATCAGGGCCCCATCAGATGCCTGCAATGCGCAAAAGCAAACAACAAAAAAAAAAAAAAAAAATTAGGATAGAGATAGCAGGAGGGAACAAAGTAGAGATTGCTGTCAGTAGCCGCCGAGACCTGTGTTTCGGTGAAGAAGAGAAGGTGTGGCTGAGAGGAGGAGAGATGGTTTGGTGCATATACTGTGTGGTTTTTTTTTAATTACTGTAAAGGTAGAAAGCTTCCTTTTGACCCGCTGAAACAGGAAGACGACTTACAGAATGAATCGTAGCAATTAGTTCTCCGTGATTATTCTTGCAGTAAACCTGCTGGCGACTAAGCCAAGGCATTCTTCAAATCACCCAAATCTGTTCCATCTTGGGCTAGTCGCTATGTATTTCTTATTCCTTTTTTTTCACATTTACCAATTATAAAATTTTCATCAGCAATTCTTCAGTTAATTTGACGCCGCCCACTACCCGGGTGGCAAATATCTATGAAGCAAAACTCTCACCAATGCTAACATTTTATTTGTCTCGCAAACCTTCCAACAGAGTTGAAATCAAGCCTTCAAGCCTCTATTCGAACTTGGTTAATACTTCTATAATCTCACTTATCAGACACAGCTCTGTACCGAACTTCTTTTTTTTCCGTTGAATTACCTTACTGTATAAAGTAGGGTTAATATAGCAACGGGCGGAGTGGAAAAATTTGCGCGGCTTTTCCGATACCCTACGCCCCTGTCCACCCAGCAGTGAATGCGTACCAGGTATTAATCGGGGGTTGTGTCCCGTCTCCTGGGATCTGTTCCCTTCTCCTATAATTCCTTCCCCTTCTGTCTCTCTCCGGCATATGACCACAGATGTTGCGCCGACTAAACGAAACTTTCCAACTCAGCTGCCGTGCGTGAACACGAAACGAGGATTGTGATCGATGAGAATCAAGTCAGCTTCACAGGGATGTTGGCACGCCTCTCACACCTTGGTACAATGCCGTTCATTTGCTCGTCCGCCATTGTTCACCTTTTTATGTTTTAGAAGCAAGAAACAAAGGCAGGTTTTTAGCAGCTATCTTTTCAGCAGGAAATAGAGCTTCATTTTGCCTGAAACCTTTGTGCGCGTGTCTCTGTATATCAAAAGTCCCCTAAATTAAAAAGATTAATACCATGTACAGAACAGTGTGATTAAAACTCTATTTTCCTTGAATGTGATGCAGAAAACATATAAAATACAAAATGTTTTATCACCAAACAATTTTTTCAGTTCCTGGTGTTGACTTTTCATCTTCCTAATTACATTTCATTTTTGCTTCGCTAGATGCACGCCGCGTATATCTGTCAAGTTCACAAAAAAAATATTTGTTGTTTGTTTATGAAATGAAGTTCCAAATATTATGGTATATATTGATGTTTATTATTGAGGTCACCTTGGAGGCATCTTTTGTTGGGTTCATACTAGAGATATACACTTCAAGGTAGTTGTTGTTTTATTTGTTGCTCTTGTAGAGGTTGGGACGGTGGTGGTGGTCGAGGTGAGGGTGACACTACTTGTGGTGGTAACCATAAAAGTAGAAGTAGTACTTAGAAGTCGTAGTAGTAATAGCTGTAGTAGTAGTAGTAGTAGTAGTAGGTATTGATGGTGGTAGTAGTAGTAGTCTTAATAGTAGTGGTAGTAGTAGTAGTAGTTGTAATAGTAGTAGTTGTAATAGTAGTAGTAGTAGTAGTAGTAGTAGTAGTAGTAGTAGTAGTAGTAGTAGTAGTAGTTGTAATAGTAGTTGTAATAGTAGTAATAGTAGTAGTAGTAGTAGTAGTAGGTAGTGATGGTGGTAGTAGTAATAGTAGTAGTAGTAGTAGTAGTAGTAGTAGTAGTAGTAGCAGTAGCAGTAGTGGCAGCAGCAGCAACATGAGCAAGAATAAAATAGGTTATGATATTTGTACTGGCTCCAGAAGGAGTAACAGTGGTGTAGTGGCAACAGGAGCGCCTGCCTGTCACTTCGGGGCGGTGCAACCTTCACTTTGGCAAGACTTTTCTCAAATCAAATTTCGGATCATCGAATTCTGCTGCGTCCGGACACAATCAGTAACTGCTTCTAAAATCGCACCGATCAGTACTTCCTAACGAGGGCCATTATTGGAACGTTCCCAGCCGACGCCCAGCGGCCAAGGCACCGGGGGGGGGGGGGGGGCCTGGCGTAATGGTTGTTACTTGTTACACACACGCACAGGCACACACACAGACAGTCGCACACAGACGCACAGACAAAACACACATATGCACCTGACAGTCATATATACAGATATATGACTGAGAAGAAAATACAAAAATAGACATAAATAGATAGACATAGATACACAGACATACAGATAAATTGACATGCATAAATCGGACATGTATAAATCGATAAATAAACATATCGATACAATGTTTGTTTCGCCGTACCCTCGACAACGTGCAAACTATATTTTTTTGGTTAGTTCGAGGGACAAGCTAAAAAAAAATCCTAATATATGAACGCCTTTAGTTCTGCGAGACATGGTTACTAAATAGCGACTTGGAGGGTGCTTCTGAGAGAGAGAGAGAGAGAGAGAGAGAGAGAGAGAGAGAGAGAGAGAGAGAGAGAGAGAGAGAGAGAGAGAGAGAGAGAGAGAGAGAGAGAGAGAGAGAGAGAGAGAGAGAGAGAGAGAGAAGCCACTAGGTTAGCACGGTGGATGAAAGACGGACAGACGAGAAGAAAATAAGAAAGGAAGACAAAGAAAACAAGGAAGAGAGAAAGGAAATAAGTGAGAAAAAGAGAGAGAGCCTGCCATGTGTTTTGTCCTTTCTGTTTCTCTTCTTTCTTCTGACTTACTACTGAAACAAAGGAAATTAAAGAAGATAAACGTAGAGGAGGGAATGGAGAGAGAGAAAAGAAGAGAAGGAAACGGAGAAATGAGAGAGACTGGAAAGAGGCAGAAAAAAAAGAAAGATGAAAAACAAGAACGAAAGAAAAAAAGGAATGGAAATGAACTACAGTCGAAAATAAAATAAAAAATAAAAGATCTTGATAAAGTAAAAAAATAAAGGAAAAAAGGAAAGTCTGTGCAAATAAACGAAGAAGGAAATATCAAAGGAACAAAGCAGAGTATGGAGGAAGGAGCGAGGGAAGGAAGAAAAAGAAAAAGGGAAAGAAATAAAGAAAATTGGAAGGAAAAAGAAAGAAACAAAGGAAGGAAACAAGAAGGAGGTAAAGGAGGAAGGGAGGAAGTATAGGACTCCAAAGAAAGGAGAGGGAAGAAAGGAATAAAGAAGCAAAACAAAAGAATGAAGGAAAGCGAAAGGAGAGAAAGCGAGAAAGGAAGGGAGGAGGGAAGAATGAAGGGAAGGACAGATGGCAGAAAGATAGGAAGATGTAAAGTAAGAAAAGAAAAAAATAAGGAATGAAACGAAGAAGTGAAGGAGAAAAAAAGAAATAGAAAAGCAGGGCAGATAGGAAAGAAAGGAATAAGAGAGGGAAGAAGGAAGAAAGAAAGGAAGGAAGAAAGGAAGGGAGGAGGAGGAGGAGGAAGAAAGGAAATAGAGGAAAGAGAAGAGCAAGACAGGTGGGAAGAGAGGAAGGAGATAAAAATGAAAGGGAAGAAGAAAGGAAAGAAGGAAGCAAAGAATAAAGGAAGGAAGAAAGAAAAAGAAAGAAGGAAGGAAGGAAGTTAATAAGGAAAGGAAGGAGGAATACAAAGGGAGAAAGAACGGAGGGAAGGAAGAACGGAGGGAAGTAAGGAAGAAAGAGAGGAAAAAGGGAAGGAAGGAAGGAAGAAAGAAAGAAAGTAACTGAGAAAGGAAGAAAGAAGGGAAGGAAGACAAGTATTTTGCAAACACACTCACAAGACAAAGAAAGTTTGCTAAAAAAAATCTCTCTCTCTCTCTCTCTCTCTCTCTCTCTCTCTCTCTCTCTCTCTCTCTCTCTCTCTTTCTCCCTATCCTCATTTGTTACCTTCATTAACCCTCCCTCCTCTTCCTCCTCCTCCTCCTCCTGCTCTTCCCTGTCCCCTCCCCCTCCTCCTCCTGCTTCTGCTCTTCCCTCTCCCCTCATGGTCCCATACGCAGGATTATGTCACTCACAACTCACTCAACAATGGAACAGAAAAAGTGGTCACCCTCATGCTCCCGCCTTGATGAATGTTTAGTGCAGCGCCCTGTGATGTGTGCAGAGAGAGAGAGAGAGAGAGAGAGAGAGAGAGAGAGAGAGAGAGAGAGAGAGAGAGAGAGAGAGAGAGAAAGAGAAGTGAAGTGAAGTGAAGTGGTGAGATTTTGTATATATTTGTTTTACTTTGAACTGTCTTCTGAACTGTAAAAAATGACATATAGACAGATAGATATGGACAGACAGACACAGATACACACACACCGAAAGAAACAGGCTAATAGAAAAACCAGCAAACTCACTGGCCGGCAAACAGACAGATAAAGAATAGCAGAAGGACAGACAGACTAAGACAAAGAGAAAGCGAGAGGCACAGAAAGGGACAAAGGTATCGCAGGTAACTCTCAGCTTTGGGGGCAGAGAGGAGAGACAATTTCTTATCTGGCTCCTTCCGCTCGTTGGGGCTACAAAGACTGACCTTCCCCCCTACCCAGCGTTGCCAAAGTGTCGTACTCTGAACATTGCTTTTATCATATTTAGGCTCCAAGACTGTCGTAACTACACAAATAACGGTAGAAAATTACAGTTAGCGTTAAAACTGTTATTTATTGATGTTTTTTTAGTATTTTCTGCTATAGTTATCGGTCAGAAAGTACGAAAATGCAATGCGATGAATACGGTAATTTGGTAACGCTGCCCTACCCCCTCCTCTCCCTCCCCCCATAACAACTGCGTCTCTTGTGGCAATGGCGATTCCTGGACCCGCATTCTCAGACGCTCTCGGCCCGCAAAACAAATATTTACGAGGGCCGCAGAGGAGATTAGTCAGGTTCTCATAAGTGTTTTTCACGTTCCTGGTATACAGAAGCCTTGCCAAACTATCCCTGGGCTCGTAAAATCATCCGTGGAAATACTAACACAGCCTCTGCGAAAGCCTTATCAAATGTTAGGTGTGTTATCCTCGAAAGGTTTGAGATTGAGAAAATGAGACCAGTTATGTACTGCCGCTGGTCTCATTTCTCCCCGCGGATCTCGCAGCGAAAGGTGGAGGAGGAGGGGGGAGGGGGGGGAATAGTGGTTCGTGCTGTATTGTGTATTTTCAAGTGTTTGTCGCTGCTATGCCAATGTTCCAGCCGCGTGCTCGGTAACGGAGTAACTTTGGTGCTTAGCGCGTAGACTCGTAATGCCTTGGGAATACATGTGTGGCGGGGTCTGACGGGGGTGCTGTTTGTGGCGGGGAGGTGGGTGTTTGTGTGCGTGTGTGTGTGGGTGGGTGTGGGTGTGGGTGTTTGTCTATTTCTTTATGTTTAAGAGTGGGTTTTTGTGTTTGTTTATTTTGTGTTGCAGCTCATTAGAATTCGAGGAAAATTTTAAGGGTTTTACTGCAGTGATGTTCCCTTCGATTCCTTTCCTTGAGTTAATTAACCCTTTGACTGGGGATTTCCTACAAGAAGACATCACCAAGCTACAGGAATGGAACAAAAAGTGACAGGGGAAAGTAAAATGCAAGTGTTAACCATGTAGTTGCGCGGATCATGTTTCTTAAAGGCCCCTCTAAGCGAATTAATGAGAAAAAATCATCACTCACACAAACCATTTCATAATATATATCAACGCATTTGTGATCAGTTTATGCATCATCTATTTTGGGAGGGTTTATATCATGGCGAAAATTTGGCCCGTCGCTGCTACACGGTAAAGCCTCAAATTTGGCCCGTCGCTGCTACACGAGAAAGCCACAAATTTGGCCCGCCGCTGCTACCGGATTAAGTAAGATGCAGTAAAGGGTAGTGGGCCAAGAGCTTTCAAAAACCGCTAGGAAAGTGAGTAGGTCAAAGAGAGGATAAAAGTTGAGTGCAAAGAAGTCTGTTAAAGTCAAACGCGGAAGAGGTCTTAAGCTAGGTATGTCTGGAAGAGGGAAAGGAAAGGAAATTAGTTGCAGGCTTTTAAGAATTACTGAGAGAATGAGTGAGGTGGTGGAGGGGCTCAGGGGATGGGGCAGCGAGTTTAGGGAGGAAGGCGTGGTAGGAAGGGGGGATGGAGGCTCAGGCAGGTCAAGAGGTGCAGAGAAGGACCCAGATTGTGCCTCGAGAATTACACGCGTATGCCCTTAATTGTCAACGTTCCTGTGTGTGTGTGTGTGTGTGTGTGTGTGTGTGTGTATTTGTGTCCGTGGGTGTGGGGAACATAAAAAGTCTGCAAAAGACCAATCTACATACCAAGGGCAGCTCCTACAAATCTAACATCACCAATCCTTTGTGGAGGAGTGGTTAGCCGTCTTGCTGTGAATTAGCAGGACTTGGATCGAATCCCGGCCTGGGCAGTCGGCTCACACTCCACCCAGTTGTTCATTCTCCTTTCCCAGCTGATCCATAAATGAGTGCAAGGGGGAGATATACTGTGGTAACCGTCACAGGCTCAAGGGCCAATGTAACGGAATGGAGCACCGAGGCCATGCGAAGCTTCAGCGTATGCCCCCAACTTTTCTTTACGAACACTGTGGCCGGTGAGAAACACACACACACACACACACACACACACACACATATGCACGCACGCACACACATTAAAATCCAGTATCTCATCGCGCCGACATGAGTCTCGGCCATTTTTCAGTACGGTGCTGAGTGCGCCCCGAGTCCCTTAATCCGGGGAGCGAGGTGTCGAGGGAAGGGAGGGGATTACGGACGACGAGGAGTGCGAGGGGAAGGGAAAAGAAAGGGTGAGGGTCAAAGATGAAGAGGGGAGAAATAAAAGGAGATAAGAAGGGATTGGAAGAGATTGTAGACTGAAAGATGAAAAACAGAGTGTCCTTTCCTTCCTCTCATCCTTCACAACCCACACGTGACGTTCCGGCAGACAGGGCGGGACGAAGGGCATCAGGAGGATAAATGAGGAGAAAGGAAACACTAGAATTAAAAGAGGGGCCTGGATGGTTGTCGGCCCCAGCCCGTCATGGCGCAGGCAAGTGTCTATAGTGACGCCATCTTCTCTTGGCTCATGCTGCCCCCCGGAGCTCGTTCTTGATTCACTTGGACGGTTTCCTCTAGAGTCCGGGTTGATGGGTGGTCTTCAGGACAGCATGTGGGTAGTTTTAAGCCACTCGGCGGTGACTGAAAAATCCGAGGTGGAAGCGTGGGGAATCGAACTCGCGTCGTCCATCACGCGGCGAATGTGGGCCCAGCACGCTACCACTCAGCCACCGCCTACCCTGCTAGCTAGTAAACGGTGCTGCTTGTGCCTGGTTAGCGAAGGTTAGTTTGTGCTTCGTGGTTCTGTTTGTGTTGGAGAGAGAGAGAGAGAGAGAGAGAGAGAGAGAGAGAGAGAGAGAGAGAGAGAGGAGGGAAAAGAACCTGTGTTTTCCATCCTTCGCTCTTCAATCTCTTTTCAGTCCCGTCTTATCCTCTTTTATTTATCCCATCTTCATCTTTGACCCTCACTCTTCCTTTTCCCTTTCTCCTTCTGTTTCACTTCATTCAGAATTCCGTCCTCTCCCTCGCAGCAATCATCGGTAAAGAAAGGTGTGATTCTGTCGGTGCTGGAAGGCGAGTTTTTTGGGGGGCTATGCTCATGGGAGTGATGATGAGAGTAGAGCAGTGCCTGTTTAATAATATATAATAATGATAATAATAATAATACACCTTGTGATGCTGATTTGCGTTGTGATAATACTCTCACCAACACCATGACCACTACCACCATCACCACCACCGCCATCACCACCACCACCATCACCATCGTCAAAACCATCTTCTCCACCAACCTTACCACCATCACCAAAACCAACTTCACCACCATTTCCAGCTTCACTATACTACCACTGCCACCATCACCACCACCACCATAACCAAAGCCAACCAGACCGCCTCTACCACCTTCACCATCAGTATAACCACCACCATCCCAACCTTCAACCCTCATCACCACCACCACCAACACCATGACCACAGTCGCGGCCATAACCTCTGCAGTAAGGAGAAGCGATATCGAAGAGTGAAAAAACGGGAAGAAAGAAAAGGTCGCGTAAATGGGGAAGGAGATTTTTTTCGTGAACCGCGAATGTGAGAAATGGGGAAAAGAGGGGAAGCATCGAGGGGAAAAATAATAGAAGAGGCAAGAAAGAGAAGAAGAAGTAGATGCATGTGTAGGAGAAGTGGAAGAAAGGCGAGGCAGAGAGCGACATGCAGTAGAAAGGTGCGGGAAATGAAGGGAAGTGAGGTTCATGTCACTCTTGTCTTCCGTCAGACTTCGAAAAGAATCATTTTTTCCCTTCGCAGTGTTGCCTCCTCTTCCTAAATGGCTGACGGGGCAGAGAGAGAGAGAGAGAGAGAGAGAGAGAGAGAGAGAGAGAGACACACACACGCACACACACTCTCTCTCTCTCTCTCTCTCTCTCTCACACACACACACACACACACACACACAAACAATGAATAAATGTGGATGAGTGTTATCATGGTAATCATTCCCTGAACCAGTTTCCAGCACGGACACACGATAAATGTCGTTTTTTCCTCGGAAATATTGAAAAAATAATTATCACAGAGTGACGACGCCAGCACCCCAACTTTTCTCACCGCGCCAGGTCAAGAATGAGCCAACACTCCGGTTTGACCTGCCAACAATCTCCCTGAACGTCACATCCCACTTCAAAGAGGCAATGCATTAACTGTTGCTGTGACATTGCCTTCTATAGCAGACCACCTCAAGGTCATCAAGACAAACTA